>NC_133653.1:41366412-41668071 GCF_009905375.1 Apium graveolens
TCCAGGAATGGACTTGGAAAGTTTAAAGGAAGAAGAACCAGGCTTAAATCAGAGAAAGTAATATCTAAATCTGAAGCTTTTGGTAACCACCACTTCCAAACTCAAAGGCATGTGATCAAAGAAGACACTACTGAAGCAACATTGGCTAGATCCAACCACATAGATCCAAGATCCAGATAAAGAAAGGTTTGGTGAACCTATCAAGGTTTAGTACCTCCTGGTAAGAGAAATTACTGATGAAAAGGATAATCTTGCTCTGACTTCAAGAAAAGTTCTCAAAACAACCTCTGACATGGCTCAAGTTGTCAGAGTCAAGAAATTGTAAGTTCTGATATTCAAAAGAATCAAGTAACCTCTGACACAGCTCAAGTTAACTTGATATCAGAAGATAGACCAAAGACACTCCTACCAGGTTCACTAAGCAAACAGACTCAATCTTTGAAGACTACTTTTTAGGATAATGTGCATTAGTTTGATGATATGTTTAACAAAACTTAAGTAGAAATTCAGTGTCTGTAGCCTCAACGGATAAGACCACTTTGGCTATCCGTTGATGGTGTAGCTTTACTTAGAAATAAGTCTAGTGTTGTAGCATATTTCAGTCTCTGTATTTAAGATGTAATTCTTAGAAGTTGAGAGAAACTATGAGTCATGTTGACTACTAGAAGATATGCAGATAGGAAGGCCAATTGTAAATATTTCATGCCTTGTAATTTTGTATAAATGAAGTGGTATCAACGGATGACTTAAAGACCTTCAACGGATGAGAAGCTAAGCTTCAACGGATGTCTCTAAAGCTTCAACGGATAACATCCTTCAACGGATGAGTGCATCAACGGATGAAAGCTTCAACGGATGTTCTGTTGATTAACCGTTGATAAGTGGTAGTTGTACCTACAAACAGAGGCACGTGGGTGAACAGAGATAACTGAAATGTGGCAGCCTAATTTCAGGAACATCAGAAAAAGCAGCCGTTCTACTCTAGTATAAAGAGACATTAAGTCAACAAAGTACTGGAGTGAACTGGAGAAGAAACAAGTGGAGATCTTACTTTATTATTTTATATATCATTGTCTTCACTTGTAAACTTGGTAATATATAAACCAAGTAGTAGCTAGTAATTAGATAAGAATTTTTCCAGAGCTGTTTAGAAAAATCTTGAGAGAAAAATTATCTAGTTTGTACTAGGATGCAGCTGTGATCAAATTCTTAGATCACAGAATTTCTGAAATACCATCTCTGGTGGAACAACAAATCCACCAGAAAAGTTTTTAAAGGTTTATTGTGTTCTTTACATTTGTGTTTGAATATATATCTGTCTGTATCAGCTTAAAGCAATTCACACACTTGTTCATCTTGAACACACAGTCTTTATAAACTGCTCAAAACTTGAAAAAGTTTTGAGATTTACATTCAACCCCCCTTCTGTAAATCTCATTGTTAGTTCTCTAGAAATAACAATTGGTATCAGAGCAGGCTCTTGACAAAACAAAGAGTTTAAAGATCTTGAAATCTAACAAAGATGAGTAAGAAGGATATTGGAGTAAAAATCCCAGTTCTGACAGAGACAGTTATCACCACTGGAAGGTGAAAATGCACCTTCATCTACTCTCCCAAGATGAAGGTTATGTAAACTGTATTGAGAATGGTCCTCACATTCCCCACAAAGTAGCCACAGTTGCTACGGCCACAATTGCTGTTGGTCAATCCATTCCAAAACCTAGAGCGAATGGACAATGGAAGACACAGAAGAAGTCCACAAAGGATAAGAAGGCTATGAACATTTTGTTAATGGTCTTTGACAAGGATATGTTTGATAATGTGATAAATTGCTCAACTGCCAAAGAGGTTTGGGACACAGTTCAGCTGCTGTGTGAAGGTACAGAACAAGTAAAAGAGAACAAGATGCAGCTTTCTCATTCAACAGTATGAGTATTTTCATTTTGAAGAAAATGAATCTTAAATGCCACATTTAACAGATTCCAAAAGCTGTTGAATGGATTGAAGCTGTATGGTAGAGTGTACCAAGTGAAGGATTCAAATCTTAAATTCTTAAGATCCTTGCCAAAGGAATGGAAACCCATGACTGTCTCCTTAAGAAACTCTCAGGATTATAAGGACTTCACTCTTGAAAGATTATATGGAATCTTGAAGACTTATGAACTAGAGTTGGAACAGGATGAGGTATTGGAAACAGGGGAGAAAGAAAGGAAGTTCATTGCATTGGTAGATGAAAATGAGAGGGAATGCAGACAAGAAACTGTGAGATCTACATCAAACTCCAAAGAGTGGGTACAAGATATAAGGAATCAAGCAAAGGAAAAGAGCAAGTTGCTGAGAATGAAGACAACTCCAGTCAGATGACTCTGCTAGTGTTGTTGAGCATCTTGCATTCTGTCCAGGAGATTTGCAAAGATGAAGTTTAAGAAAAACACTAGAGCCACTAAACCTCATAAAGACATGGTGGACAAATCAAAGTTCAAGTGTTTCAATTGTGGTATAAGTGGACACTTTGCAAGTGAGTGCAGAAAGCCAACTTCTGAAACGAAGCAAATTTGACCAAGTAGATTACAAGAAGAATATTTGATCTGCTCAAGCAAAAGGAAAGGGCTTTCATTACTCAAGAAAAAGATTGGGCAGCTGATGGAGAGGAAGAGAATGAAGATGTGGAGTATGTCAACTTAGCTCTCATGGCTGATTCTGAGGAAAATGAAGTTAGTTCATCAAGCAATCAGGTAACAACTCAGGTAATCACTACTGATGTAACACAACTTACTAAAGAAGAGTGCAATGATGCTTTTAATGACATGTCTACTGAATTGTATCATTTGCGTGTGTCTCTTAATCTCTTGCTAAAGAAAATAGTAGGATTAAAGAGAACAATCTGTTTTTAAGTAATAGAAATGCTATGTTAGAAGATAAGTTGATTGACCTAGAGAAAACCAAGCTGCATTGAATATCTGTTGAGAATGAACTAGCTGAATCTATTAAGAAAGTAGAAATACTTTCTAATCAATTAAAGAGAGAGCAAGAGGTGATTAAAGCCTGGAAAACATCTAGGGATGTTAGTGCTCAAATTGCCAAGGTCCAAGGAATTGAATCATTCTGTGAAACTGCCTGGGATAAAAACAAAAAGAAACTGGAATTAATTGATGGGCTGTCAACGGATGTGGAATCAACGGATGATGAAGGTTATCCGTTGAAGGAAGAAAATGAGCATCCGTTGAAGGTTCCTCAATTAAAACAGGCAGATGTTTCTAATAGTGAAAATCTAAAGAAACTCAACAAAAAGTTTGGTTCAACTTCCAAGAACTTTGTTAAAGAAGAAGCAAGCACATCCAAAGATGTCAGTAAGGTGAATATAGGGCACATGACCTTAGAACAGTTAAATAATAGGCTCAAGATGGTTGAGGATAAAAAGGAAACTAAAAGAAAATCTAACAGAAATGGGAAAGGTAGGTGTTAACAAACATAACAATTACACACCTGATAGGTATGCTCCTAGAAAAAGCTGTGTGCATTGTAGTAGTGTTAATCATCTATCTGCTAATTGCAAATCTATTAAGAAAACCCCCATAACTGTACCCTCTTCCATGCCTAACATGTCTGCATCATCTCTACATGCTATGCCTACTATGTCTCAACAGAATCCTTATGCACATTTTGCAAACATGCCATATTTTAACAATCCTTATCTTGCTGCATTTAGTATGCCTCAAATGCCATACAATATGCCTATGTGGAATAACATGTATGCACAATCCATGCCTTATCATATTCCAAATGTGCTAAATGATTCTGTGACTAACCCTACACCTCAACCAACTACATCCAAGACCAAGGTTGACTCAAAGTTACCTAAGTCTAGAGATGCAGGAGGAATGAAGTCTAGGAGAAAGGCCTAACAAGAATGGACCCAAGGAAACTTGGGTACCAAAATCAAATTGATTGATTTTATGGTGTGCAGGGAAATAGAAGAAATCTATGGTACTTGGACAGTGGCTGTTCAAGACACATGACAGGAGATTTCTCCCTGCTCACAGAGTTTAAGGAAAGAGCTGGCCCTAGCATAACCTTTGGAGATGACAACAAAGGGTTTACTATGGGATATGGCTTGATTTCAACAAGGAATGTCATCATTGATGAAGTTGCATTAGTTGATGGTCTCAAACATAACTTACTGAGCATCAGTCAACTATGTGATAAAGGGAATACAGTTTCCTTCAATTCTGAAGCCTGTGTTGTCACTAGTAAGAAAGACAACAAAGTGGTTCTAACTGGAGTTAGAAAAGGAAATGTGTACTTAGCTGACTTCAACTTTGCAAATGCAGAATCTATTACTTGTCTCTTCAGCAAAGCAAGTTCAGTTGAGAGTTGGCTATGGCACAAGAAGCTATCCCATTTGAATTTCAAGACAATGAATGATCTAGTCAAAAAGGACCTAGTAAGAGGAATTCCTCTTGTTGAATTCTCAAGGGATGGTTTGTGTGATGCTTGTCAGAAAGGCAAACAAAGGAAAACATCATTCAAAAAGAAGCTTGAAACAACAATTGATGAACCATTACAGCTGCTACATATGGATTTGTTTGGACCAGTCAATGTATTGTCAATTGCAAGAAAAAGATATTGCTTAGTGATTGTAGATGATTTCTCAAAGTTTTCATGGGTCTATTTTCTTGGATCAAAGAATGAAGCAAGTGAAATCATTATCAATCACATCAGGCAAGTCAATAATCATCCTGACCTGAAGGTTAGGAATATCAGGAGTGACAATGGAACTGAGTTCAAGAATTTATCAATGAGGCTGTTCTGTGAAGAAAATGGAATCATGCATGAGTTCTCAGCTCCAAGAACACCTCAGCAAAATGGGGTAGTTGAAAGAAAGAACAGATCTTTAATTGAGGCTGCCAGAACAATGCTTGAAGAATCAAAGTTACCAACATATTTCTGGGCTGAAGCTGTTAATTGTGCCTGTTTCACTCAAAATATCTCTTTGATCAATCAAGCTAAAGGCATGACTCCTTATCAGTTGTTCAAGAGAAGAAAACCAACTCTAAACTTTCTTCATGTCTTTGGATGTAAATGCTTTATACTAAGGAATCAATCTGACCATAAAGGGAAGTTTGATGCAAAGGCTGATGAAGGGATATTTGTTGGTTATTCAGCTGGAAAATCTTATAGGGTCTACAATCTAAGAACCAACATTGTTATGGAATCTGTGCATGTTGTGTTTGATGATAAAAAGATTGATGGACTAACAGATGAGGGACAATATGAGAGACTCAAATTTGACAACATTGAGATATATTGTGATGATAGTGAAGAGGAGACTGATGGAGATAACACTTCAAAAGGGATTCAAAACATGCCCTTGGATAATGCACAAAATACTGCATCCGTTGAAAGTCAGAATTCTGCATCCGTTGATAGAGGCAATGCAGTATCCGTTGAAAGACATGGTGTATCATCCGTTGAAGTACTAAATGAAGCATCCGTTGATCATAGTTTATCAACGGATAATCGATTTACATCATCAGTTGATAGAACTCCAAGTTCCCTGCAAAGGACCAACAACTCAGGGGGAGTTTCAACTAGTCAACACTCTGTCTCACATCATGACAATACTGAGGCCACCTCATCTAGAGCACATCTTCCACTTCAAAGGAAATGGACCAAGAATCATCCCTTTGAACTGATCATTGGTGATGCATCATCTAAAGTGCAAACAAGAAGAGCTACTCAAGATGAATGTCTGTATAGTAGTTTTCTATCTCAGGAGGAACCTAAGAAAGTGGAAGAAGCCTTATTGGATCCAGATTGGATATTAGCTATGCAGGAAGAGCTAAACCAATTTGAGAGAAACCAAGTTTGGAAGCTGGTACCCAAACCAAAGAACAAGAGTCCTATTGACACAAAATGGGTATTCAGAAACAAGATGGATGAAAATGGCATTATCATAAGGAATAAAGCCAGATTGGTTGCTAAAGGCTATTCTCAGCAAGAGGGAATAGATTTTGATGAGACATATGCTCCTGTTGCAAGACTTGAAGCCATCAGAATTTTTCTAGCCTATGCAGCTCATGCCAATTTCAAAGTCTATCAAATGGATGTCAAGAGTGCATTTCTAAATGGGAAATTAGAGGAAGAAGTCTATGTAAGTCAACCTCCAGGATTTGAAGATCCAAATTTTCCAGACTATGTATATTATCTGTTGAAAGCACTCTATGGACTGAAGTAAGCACCTAGAGCCTGGTATGAAACCTTATCAAAATTTCTTTTGGAGAATCACTTCACTAGAGGTACTGTTGATAAAACTCTCTTCTTTAGGAATGTTAATGGCTCTAGTATACTTGTTCAAATTTATGTAGACGACATAATATTTGGTTCTAAAGATGATAAACTTTGTAAAAAGTTTGCTAAGCTAATGCAAAGTAATTATGAAATGAGCCTTATGGGAGAACTAACCTATTTTCTTGGTTTACAAATTAAACAAGTTAGTAATGGAATTTTCATTAGTCAAACTAAATATATTCATGATCTTTTAAAGAAGTTTGACTTAATGGAATGTTCATCTGCAAAAACTCCCATGGCCACTGCCACCAAACTTGAATTAAATAAGACTGAAAGGTCTGTGGACATTACAAGTTATAGAGGCATGGTTGGTTCACTTTTATATTTAACTGCTAGCAGACCAGATATAATGTTTGCTACATGTCTGTGTGCTAGATTTCAAGCTGATCCTAGGGAGTCTCACTTAATAGCTATCAAAAGGATTTTCAGATATCTCAAGGGTACACCAAATTTAGGTATTTGGTATCCTAGAGAATCTGGCTTTGATCTAATTGGTTATTCAGATGCAGACTATGCAGGTTGCAAAATAGACAGGAAAAGTACAACAGGCTCCTGCCAATTCCTGGGAAACAAGCTTGTATCATGGTTTAGCAAAAAGCAAAATTCAGTCTCTACTTCTACAGCTGAGGCTGAATACATTGCTGCTGGAAGTTGCTGCTCTCAAGTGTTATGGATGAGAAATCAACTCCTTGACTATGACTTCATGTTGATAGAATTCCTATCTTTTGTGACAACACAAGTGCCATAGCCATAACAGAGAATCCTGTACAGCACTCAAGAACCAAGCACATTGATATCAAGTACCACTTCATTAGGGAGCATGTCATGAATGGTACAGTGGAACTACATTTTGTTCCAAGTGAACAACAAATTGCAGACATATTTACCAAGCCACTTGATGAATCAACATTCACAAGATTAGTAAGTGAGCTAGGTATGCTTAATTACTCTTAAAATTTATGTCCTTATTGCAATTTGAATTGAAGCCTGAAATATATTAGTTGCAAGACAATTTTGACTTTTAACAAAGTTTATACCATCAACGGATGTTTCCTATCCGTTGAAAGTCAAAATTGCTCTATCAACGGATATTCATTATCCGTTGAAAGACAAATACATTTCTGGAATTTTTATCCGTCAACGGATAAAACTGAAGTACCTTTCAACGGATGACAATTTGCCTTATCCGTTGAAATGTCACATCAGTCGATTCAGGTGTTTCACAGCCGTTGATTCTATTTTCTTAACCGTTAATACTCATACATATATCTGTATGTATTGGTTTTAAAGGTAGTTGTTAGAATACTTACAGTTTATTCTTAAACGGCTGAAATTCACTAACATATACTTATTGATTAATCTTTTACTAATTTTTTTTTTTGAAAGCATATAAGCCCTTCTGATTTTTCATTTTTACTTTACGCTTTCTTAAAATTTCAAGCATTTACCATTTTCTCTCTGCAAAACCTTCAAGTTATTCTCTGCAATTTCTACTCACAACAATGGCACCAGTCGTGAAAATTATGTCTCAATCTGGGTTCATCTATGAGAAGAACAATTTCATAGCTTTGGTAGAAAAGAATGAAGCCCATTCAGACTATCACAAAATGATGGACTTCATCAAAAACTGTAAACTTAGCTATGCAATGCTGGAAGCCCCAACGATTTACTGTGAAGTAGTTGAGGAGATTTGGACAACTGCTGAGTTCAACTCCATAGATATGACTATCTCCTTCACTCTCAAAGGTAAAAATCACTGTATTAACTGTGATGATTTACAAGCATGTTTTAAATTACCTGAGAACAATGCCATGACACCACACACTGATAATGATGTATCCAGCATGTTAGATTCCATAGGTTATTCTCTTAACTCTGCTAGTTTAGGGAGTATTAGAAGAAAAGGCCTTAGGAAAGAATGGAGTTTTCTTGGGGGTGCCTTTATAAAGGTTTTCTCTGGGAAAATTAGTAATTTTGATGCCATAACTTCATCTCTTGTTAATATGCTCTATATGCTTGTTTCTGATAGGTATTTTAACCTTAGCAACTATGTGATGCTAGAATTGGGTACTAGATTAGGTAACAAAGCTAATAGACCTAATAACATCTATTATGCTAGATTCTTTATATTATTGGCTAACCATGTTGCTGAAGGTTTGGTCATAATCAATGAGAATAATAAACTCAAGTGCTGGGCACAAGAGAAAAGAGTTCTTGCAGATTTATTGAGAATGGATCTCAACAGCAGTGTGCCATTGGTATATTTACCAATCATGAATGCACCTCAGGTAGGTGAGGTAATTGCTTCTACAACTCCTACTTCTTCCAACCCCTCTATTTCTTTATCTTCTAGTGTGGCCATGAAATCTGTGACAATGCCCCAACAGATTTCTACCAAGGTCACCAAAACTAAACTTTCAAAATCAAAGACAAAGAAAACCACCTCTGTTGTTTCTCAAAAGACAACAGTTGTAACACCAACCATTAACCCTGAGGGGAGTGAACAGGGTGTGAGTGGTGAGGGGAGGGGTGAACATCAAAGAAACCCCCAGGATAAGGAAGGAGAGTTAAGTGCTTCCCAAGCTAGCCAAGCCACAGTTTCTCAAAAAGCTGTGGTGGTTGAAAAGGTATCTAGCACATCCCTAGTTGCATCCTCCCAAAAGGATGTTACTATTGAAAATAGTTCCCAACCAGGAACACAGAACAAACGAGGGAGGGACACTGAAGCCAAACACTCACCAACAAAAGCTTTTATTAGAAGAAAGAAGGCTAGAACCCAATCTTCTACACAGGGTGCACACACTGCACAGATACATCCATCTGTATCTATGCCTTCTCAAACTCAGTTTGATGTGGCTCCAATAAATGTGGAGTCACAGCCCCATTCTCTCACAATAATCACACATCAATCACCAAACACTTCATCACCATCTCTGGATGTGGATATGTTATTCCCATCAATTCCTGATTCTCCCTCTTTACAACTCAGGGAGGAGCCCCACTCAAATACAGGTGATCATCATCTCTTAGATGATTTGTTGGATCACCCGCAAATTCTTTCAGATATAATTGAAGGATCTGTGTCACCACATCTCAAATCAATCTACACAGATTCAACAGTTATATCACTTTCAATTTCAACTTCTTTTCCTTCTTCAACGGATATCACTCATCCGTTGACAAGTGGTTGCTCTTCAACGGATAAGCTTAACAGCAGTTATCCGTTGATAACATCAGTTTCACCTTCAACGGATATTCCACATCCGTTGATAGTCTCTCCACACATAACTGAATCAATTCCAAGTGTAGAAGACATGAATACTGTGCAATCACTCTTAGGATTGAGGGAAGGGAGTGAAAATTTGAGTGAGAGGCTGGGTTGCTCCCAGGCAAAAGGAGAGATTGAGAGCTCAAAAATGCATGCTATTTCTTTCAGCATGGCAAAAGTAAGTGAGAGGAGTACCACCTTAGTAGGTGAAGGTGAGGGAGTGAGTTGTGTGAGCCAGGGGGAGCCCCTGATGCAAGAAAATAGAGAAAAAGAGAGAAAGGCAGGTACAGTAGATATAAGGGTGGAACCAGCCATTGCTAGTGAGTCAATGATTGTGGATGATGCTGAAAAGGAAAGACAATTTCAGCAACATTACAAAGCTGTAATTGATAACATTTCCTTGGATGCTGACACTTTTACTCATCCTGTGTCAGCCTATCAAATGTTGGCTGCTCAGGGCAATGAGGAGGCAGAAAAGACACTACATCTAGTACACACAACAGAATCTCTTCAAAGGGATAAAGCTGCTATTAACAAGATGCCTTCTACAGCTGGTGAGCCATCTGAGGAATTTGGAGTAAATTCTGATGATGATGACTCTGTTTCTTTTGATGGAAGCATGAACTTAGGGGGAGATGAAGGCCCTAGTTCAATTCCAAATCTACCTGAATGGGCTTTGACAAAGGAGTATAGATCAGGGGAATTCAATGTCTCCTTAGTCAAACAAATCAACACTATTCAACAGGCCATTCAGAACACTTCACATGCAAGTATCAAGGCTATCCTTCAAGCTCACCTGGACTCACTGCATCTCATGAAGTTGCAGCAAGTAAAGCAGAATCTGAGTATGGATGATCTCAGGAAGGATATTGCTGACTTGAAATCCTACAGTTCTGAAAAATTGGATTCAGTCATGCCCTATGGTACATTGCAGGACTTGGTTTTGAGATTGAAAAAGGAATCAGTTACTGAGAAAAGGCTGGCCAAGTTGGAAGACAGAGTTCAAGTTATTGAAGATTCTGTGGCCACCATTCTTCACAACCAACAATCTCAAACCAGTCTCCTAATGCAGCTGGCAAAAGCACAAGGCTTGACCCCTCTCCTTGATGATAACAAAAAGGGGGAGAGTAAAAGGGAAGGGGAAGGAGAGCCATCTACAAAAATCAAAATATCTAAAGTGCTAGTTCCTGCCATCACTACTTCTCCAATCATTCAAATCAAAGGAAAGCCTGATGGAATTGATTTGATTCAGCTAGCAGCAGCTGAAATTCAAGTGAAAGAGCAAAGGAGGAGAATTGATGAAAGGTTGCAACTGTTGTTTGGCTCTACACAAGATAAATCAACATCTGTGAAATATAGCACAAAGATTGAACCAATCAACATGGAGCTCAAGCCAGTAGGGAGACATAAGGATGGAGAAGCTTCTTCCAAAGAACTACAAGCTATAATTCTCAAGCCCAATAAAAGATCCAATAAGGACTCTACAAAGAATCCTTTAAAAGAAGTGGACTTTCCTCCTCCAAAAGCTGATGAGAACAAGCTTTTAGGTAGGAGTATTGCTTATCTCAAAGAGACCATGGATGAGGCTGTAAGGAGAAATAGGGCTATTATCTCTAGAGAGGGAAAGAGCATATGTGTGATGCAAGGACATCCCAAATTCTCAATAGCCAAGAAGGAAGAAGTCAAGCAACTAAAGGCTGACAAAAGAGCACAAGCAAAGCTTGAACAACAGCTAAAGTCAAGTCAAGTTGAAGAAGAGAAAGGAATTGAAGTCAGGGGTGAAGACAAGATTGCAAACCTAGATGAGGTTTTTGGGAGTATATTTGGTGAGAGTATGGAAGAAAGAGAGGAATGGCAGAAGGGAAACAGAAGAAAGGCCAAGGCACATAGAAGGAGTGAAGATAATACTGAAGTAACCAAATCTATATCTAAACCACTACCTTCCATACCTGAACCTCTTGTTGCTAATCCCACTATAAACATCCATGGTGAACCAATCATTCCAAAAGAGGAACCTATTGATTGGGACACCATCAAATTGCCTACCTTTCTAACCACTCTTCCACTACCAAAGAAACAGAAAAGAAAACCCAAATCTACACCTCCCATAACCTCTAAGAAATTCACTCAAAAACAATAGCCTAAGCCTAAGCCATCCATTTCTAAAGATGATTATGTTCACATCTGTGACATAAAAGAAATTTCAGACATTGAACTCTATCTGGATGAGCTGGAGGATGTAAGAGGAATAGCTGCTTACAGACAGCTACCAGAGAGATTAGTGTTCAGATACAAATGAGCTGGGGAAAGAACATGGCCTCTCCACAGGATTCTGAATGAAGGCTACTCTACCTTGATTAGAGTCTTTTCAGCTATACAAAAGGATTCTGGCTTTACCAGAACTGCCAAGACTGAAATTCTCAACAAGATTGCCAATATAAGGAAAACTTGGAGGGAGCCCAATGCTTTACCCAGGACTTTACTCATTCAAGAAAGGGGAATTACAATTCACAAATCACCTCATTGGTTGATGGAATTTAGAGATGATAAAGGAGTCAGAAGATTTTTCAGACTTGAAGACCAACTCAAGATTGCCAGCAATGAAACTCTCAAGGAAATGCAATCTAAGTTGGATATCAGTGTTGAAGATGAAGCTGAATTCTTCAGACAACTCCAACTCCAAATTGAGGAAAATGACAAAGGGCTAGGAAAGAAAACCAGGGAACAAAGAAGAAAAAGATGATTTACTCAGGCTAAAGGAGTATCCTTGGAAATACTGTAAATCTTCAATTTCCTCCTAGTACATACATTTTTGCAGCATTTTCAAATTTCTACTTAGTTTCAATTCATATATCTGTTAAGTGTTTTGTTATCATCAAGTTAACCCTGAATTTATGCCTACAATTCTTATAGACATAAATAGGGGGAGATTGTTAGGAATATATGTGCATTAGTTTGATGATATGTTTAACAAAACACTTAAGTAGAAATTCAGTGTCTGTAGCCTCAACGGATAAGACCACTTTGGCTATCCGTTGATGGTGTAGCTTTACTTAGAAATAAGTCTAGTGTTGTAGCATATTTCAGTCTCTGTTTTTAAGATGTAATTCTTAGAAGTTGAGAGAAACTATGAGTCATGTTGACTACTAGAAGATATGCAGATAGGAAGGCCAATTGTAAATATTTCATGCCTTGTAATTTTGTATAAATGAAGTGGTATCAACGGATGACTTAAAGACCTTCAACGGATGAGAAGCTAAGCTTCAACGGATGTCTCTAAAGCTTCAACGGATAACATCCTTCAATGGATGAGTGCATCAACGGATGAAAGCTTCAACGGATGTTCTGTTGATTAACCGTTGATAAGTGGTAGTTGTACCTACAAACAGAGGCACGTGGGTGAACAGAGATAACTGAAATGTGGCAGCCTAATTTCAGGAACATCAGAAAAAGCAGCCGTTCTACTCTAGTATAAAGAGACATTAAGTCAACAAAGTACTGGAGTGAACTGGAGAAGAAACAAGTGGAGATCTTACTTTATTATTTTATATATCCTTGTCTTCACTTGTAAACTTGGTAATATATAAACCAAGTAGTAGCTAGTAATTAGATGAGAATTTTTCCAGAGCTGTTTAGAAAAATCTTGAGAGAAAAATTATCTAGTTTGTACTAGGATGCAGCTGTGATCAAATTCTTAGATCACAGAATTTCTGAAATACCATCTCTGGTGGAACAACAAATCCACCAGAAAAGTTTTTAAAGGTTTATTGTGTTCTTTACATTTGTGTTTGAATATATATCTGTCTGTATCAGCTTAAAGCAATTCACACACTTGTTCATCTTGAACACACAGTCTTTATAAACTGCTCAAAACTTGAAAAAGTCTTGAGATTTACATTCAACCCCCCTTCTGTAAATCTCTGTAATAACCCCAATTTTTGAGAAATTTTGAAACCCTTATGAATAGTGTTTTTGCTGAACGAGAAAACTTTTCATGCCACGCTATGTAGGGGTTCTGTTATTGATCTTATGGGATATTATTAGTACTCTATGTGGTATATAAGTGTATGTAAAGATCGTCAGAATCCAATTCCGAACACTTTGATTTTTCCCGGAAATCCACAAGATACGGAGAGAATTGAGTATAAGGTAACAGGATAAAAAGGATTTAAATTAAAGGATTATAGGAGAGGATCATAAAAGGAATATAATATATTGAGAAAGGTTAAGGGAACCTAAGTAATAAGATCCCGGGTATGATCCCTCAAACGATAAACGAAAACGAAAGTTAAGCGAACCGTATAACAGATCAGCGGTCATTAGGCAAACAATTAGGAAGTTAAGCAAAGGGATTAGAGGAAGTGATGTCACCCAACCAATGAGAAGAGGCAAGGAAGGGAGGATGACATAGCAATGTGATGTAAGCATGACATAGGGAAGGAGGAGGTGTGGTTGGTTTATAACCACACAAATATAAGGTTATTAAGGTAATTAACCAAAAACAAAACAAAAAACAACCAAGCTAAGCCAAACAAATCAAAAAACACAAAATCATTTCATTCTCATCATCTTGCTCTCGGCTTTTCATCTTTTTCAAGGGCAAGAATTTCAAAAATCAAGTTCCAAGCATTGTTAAATCACAAGGTAATTATCTAAGCTTCCTTGTACATAGATATGGATATGCTATAAGTTTAAGCTCCTAATTCCTTCACAATCTCTTCCAATAAATCAAGGAAGAAGATGGTGAATAGTAACCTTCAAGAAATAACTTTAGTTTTCTTGAATTTTTATGAAAGATTAAGGTTATACAAGCAAGGATCAAGGTTCTTTTAGGCATTCAAAGCTCTTGGGTTGTGTTAGGAAGCTTCAAGGAGGTATAAACAACTCTCACCTTTAACTTATAGTTTGAACTTTGAGTTTTGATGAGTTTATGGATGGATTAATGTATATATAGAAATATCCATGTATGTATAGCAAGATCCATGTATGTTAGATAGTTTGGTTGGATTTGTGGTGATTTTGGATATGAATCTTGGTTAATGGTTAATGAATCTTAAGTTATGGTTAGTAGATCATGTTTGCGGTTGAATAAGTTGGAAAACCTTGAGATTATGGACTGACTTTGCCTTGATATAAGTTGTGTTTGATGTATTGATGATGGTTGGGTGGTTTGTAGTGAATTGGTAAAGAATTGGAGTGGTATAAATATTGGTAATCGCGTAAACATAGCCGTCATAACGTCCGATTTTCTTTAGACTGTTTTGTGCATAACATTAGGACCCGAGGACCCCCTGCTAGATTATGACCACTGCCATGTTTAGATAGCTCATGTTACGAGCTTCGTTTTGATATGTAGTTCGTTCGATTCCGATGCACGGTTTAGGAGAAACGACCGTTTTAAGTAACGGCGTTTCGCGAACGAAACTTTTCCCCTCGCCTTACTTTGAAACATAGGTTAAAGACCAAAAAGGGTTAATTAATGTATGAAACATTTATGGTAAGTGTGTTAGGCAGTTGGTAAGACACTCGCGAAGGAATCGCATTAAAACTCGTAAAGGTTAAATTATTAAAAATGGTGGAGCCGAGGGTACTCGAGTGACTTAAGAGAATCAGTAAGCGCAAAACAAGCGTTAGAGTCTAAGTTAGTTAAAGTATAGATTTACAAGTGACTTTGGTTTAATTCCAACTTACTTGTTGTTTATAGGTTACCAGACTCGTCCCAAGCCATTCGTAACCCCCCAGTCGCTCAGGCAAGTTTTCTACCCGTTATACTGTTGTTGTGATGAATATATGTATATGCATTATCTTGCGATAGATGCATGTTGGTTAATTAGCAAATGTTGCGATATATTGAAGCATGCTGATATGGTATATATATGCATGCCTGTTTCGTATTCTTGATTTATATATCTGTTGGTTCAAATGCTTATAGTGCATAATACCTATGCTAGAGATAAGCGGTATTTGAGTTTACCCTTAGTATAGGGGATAAAAGGTGAACATATTTCTAAACCGGGAGTCGATGTTCCCGAGTATAATATATATATTTTTATATATATATATATATGGTTATAGTTTTCAAAACTATTAATCGAATAAGATTTATTCGATAACTTTAACTTTATTTTATTATTGAATATTAATTCGAATATTCATTCGAGGGCTTATGACTCCATTTATATTATTTATTGAATAATATTTGAATATTCATTCGAGGGCTTATGACTCAGTTTATATTATTTAATGAATATTATTTGAATATTCATTTGAGGATCTATGACTCCGATTATTTGCTGAGATATATTCTGTATTTTATTAAAGAATAATGTTTCGATAATCAAACTTATTTTCGATTATTCAAATAAAGATAATACTTTCATATAAGTATATCTTTGGTTATTTAATACTCGTTTCAAGTATAAATTTTAATACTTCTACTTCAATTATTTTTATAAAGATTATTCTTTATGGGAATATTATTTAAATAATAATATTCAGTCATTTTCTAAATATTCTGGGGACTGATTTACTTCATTAAATCAGCTTTACTCCAAACACTCTATAAAGTGTTTTCGAGTCTTCAAAATGATTTTTAAAAGTTAGTGCGGATCCCAAAACTCATTTTTATATTTAAGATCTTCCTTTTTAAGGGGATTTAAATACTCGCTTAAAACCTGAGGGATCCGGCTCTGTGGTGTATTTTATATTCGCAACAAGGTTGCAGTTTTGGTAAATGAATTGATTACTTACCCAACGTTCGGGAAGTAAGTCCATCTATTGAGTCGGCATAAGCAACATGGGCTCAGTGGGCGTCCATGATAGTGTAAGTGGCTCAGTGGGAGTCCATCAAATGCATAAGTGGCTGAGTGGCAGTCCAACATAGGTCCTAATGCGGCCAGGGTGATGACCAGTGGGGAATTCGTCCATCTACTAGTAGAAAAGGTTACTAATGGGTATCTTTGCCTGATCAGCAAGATATCTGGTTTATGCCAAAATTCTTTTCCTTTCCAAAATTCATTGGATGTTTCAAACTCTGTTCATACTTAACATGACAGATGTTTTCAGGAAATGTATAAAGGAAGAAGTATATGTGGATATATATATATATATCAGAACTTAATGAAGTATGTCATAACTTTATTTCCTTTAATAATATTTTAAAGATTGAATCTATTCAAATCTTGTCTTGTAGTCTCATCTATGTGATGAACTTTTGAAACTGATTATAACTTGAACGGTGGTAGTTCAAGTAGTATTTGGGAAAGATGTAAGTATATTCGGGTATCTTGTAACTTCATCTTTTAAACTTATATCTAATTAATAATTGTCTTATGAATGACAAAGATTTTCAGAAAAACGTTGAGACAAGGTTAGATATATGAGATCACCTTGCAACGATATATTTTTATACAGTTATACACTGGGACTTTGTGTATATTATGCATGGAAGAGGACTTCCAATATTTTGAAAAGTATATATGTATATATACTGAATATTTTGCGACTTCATCGCATTAAGATATCAAACTTGGTTCATTTCTTTTGACCAAGACTTTCATGAGTATTATGAGTAGGCTCATATATTGTAAATCATTATACATATTATTTTGGTGGGCTTGCTGCTCACCCTTGCTTTATTTCTTCATCACACAACAACAGTTAGGAAAGATGGCCAGACTCCAGCAGACCCAGCGCAAGCGCGTGGGAAGCGTCCCACGTCTTCCCGTTGATGTTGTAGCTGCTATAGCTGCAGAGGTAGATCTATTGTAGATCAGACCATCTACTTTTGAGAATCAATTATGTATGATTATAACTTGTGGCAGATAATGGCAATTAACTGTAAATTTATCAAGTAATCATTTTGGGTTGTAATAACTTTTAAATTGTGGATTCAAAGACTTGTACTTATTTAAATTTCATCTCTGAGACTATAACGGGTTGTGGTGTGTGTTAGTGTGGGGTCACAGCATAAGGTTATTTATTATTAATTAAGTGAAGTGATATTGTGGAAAGAAAGACCGTGACGACCCGGATCTCCGACCCCGGATCTGGGGGTGTTACAGAAATGGTATCAGAGCTAAGCGTTATAAACCTCAGAGATGATGTGACGTTAAGATAATAAGTTCACTAAGATAATAAGAACTCTTGCCAAGTTCATAGTCGGACTACCTAACGTAGTACTGACAGTTAAAACCCTTATGGGAACCCTTATAAATATCGTGATAGTAGCGTAGTTCGTTATCGTATATGGTAGCGGGATTCCGAACCCTGAGGTTGAGGAGCAACAATGCGATGATGTTTATTACTTATTGGAGATCAGATTATGGATCCGATAGAGCGTCCTAACGCAGGACCGGATAATGTTGATATTGAGGATGTAGCGGTTGAGGAGGTTGTCCTAGAGGGGATAGTTGTTGAGGAGGATCCCAAGGAGGATCCTGACAAGAATGAATAAAGGACCACTGATGAATTGATGACCATGGTTAGGTCGACTACCAGAGGTAGGATTGGTCGGTCACTACCAGAGGTTCGTTCAAGTTTGTAAAGACAGTAGCCCCTTTAACGCGGCTTACTCGTAAGACTGAGAAGTTCGAATGGACAGAGAAATGCGAGAACAACTTTCAAGAACTGAAGCAGAGGTTGGTGATGGCCCCTATGCTGGCATTGCCGGATGGAAAAAGGAGATTTTGTGATTTGTAAGTGACGCTTCGCATAAGGAATTAGGGTGCTTCTTAGCACAGCAAGATAATCGCGTCTGCGTCAAGACAATTAAGGTAATATGAAATTTGATATCACCGCCCATGAGCTTGGGCTCGTGGCAATACTTTTTCCCTAAAGATTGGAGGCACTACTTGTATGGAGAGAAGTGCAAGATTTACACAAACCATAGGAGCTCTAGTACATTTTTACGTAGAAAGAGCTCAACATACGCCAGAGGAGGCGGTTAGAGCTAATCAAGAATTATGATTGGGAGATTCTTTATCATTCGGGGAAAGCCTATATGGTGGCTGATGCCCTTAGTAAAAAGGAGAGACTCAAGATGATAATGTCTTTTGGAGAGTTTATAAGAGATTTTGAGAAAATGGAAATAGTAGTGAAGGTAACCGGAGCCGGTACCGAAAAGCTGTTTGAGATAGCAATACAGCCCAAATTATTGGAAAAGAACATATTGTGCCAGTAAAGGTGATGAATGAAGGCAGAGAGCCAACAAATAAATATGAGATTAATACCGAGAAAGATGATAAGGGAATAATGAGGTATTCCTACAGAATTTGGGTTCCAATTGTTCAAAAGCTTAAAGATGAGATCTTAGATGACAGCTAGTTTGAGGAATAAGATTTAGAGCAAACCCTGAACGTGATAGTCAGGGAGGTCGCCATCAAGATAGAAGGAACCCATAACATAATGAAGTGAAAATGAGGATTTAAAATATGAAGGATGGCCCCGATTATGGGGAGGAGGAGGAAATGTTCAGACTAAGGAAACAGAAAGTCGAGTAAGGAAAGGAGACCCGAGACGGTACTCCTATACGGCAATTCATGGACCTGTCTAAAAAGAACTTAGACTATTATCCCCAACCACCACCTTGAGGAAACAATGCGGTAGGAAATTCTTTCATGACCTTTAAGTCGCTAAGCTCTTAGAGTTCTAAGGAACAAGCTGACCCAGTCGAGGCAAGAGCCTGGCTAAAGGAAATATAGGAATCATTTGAGATTCTAAATGATTGACGAACCACAAAAGACTGTTTTTGTCACTTACCCTCCTAAGAGAGAGACCACCCGCTGGTGAAAGACCAAGAAAGGCACGGAGCCAGAGGTTAGAATAAACTTATTTAAGTTCAGTCAATTGTTTTCAGGAAAGTACTTCCCAAAGTTATGAAGATAGTGTAAAAGCTTTAGACCCAGAACAAAGGCAGACGAGTATGATGAATTGTGAATCTAAGTTGTAAAAGTTATCAAGATTCGTTCTGAGGACACGAATCCAGAATGACGGGATGTTTGAAATCAATGCTTAAGTTGTGTTGGTTCATGAAATAATGATAAGAGAAAGGAAAATAAAAAAAAGAAACTGAACTGGAAAGGAATATAAAGGCAATAGAGTTTGAGGAATGATAAGGGAGTTGGGTATGAGGAAACCCTAAAGACTCGTAGTAATAGAAATAGAAAAGTAAGTAATCGTCAGGATGAGGGTGATTCACCATGAGTTAAAATTGATGGTTGAGGGCATAAGAGATACATATATATTATCCCCTGTAAGTTGGGAGGATTCGAAGAAACCTTGAGATAGTTCGAAGGATAAATAATGAGACGCGGATAGACTGAGGAGACAAGAAAGTAAGAAATTAAGAAAATTGGATGAAGGAAGTGACCTTCAAGAATGTGAAGTGTAAGACCGGTGGCTTGATACCCAGGAAGGGAGACGCCAGGTATGAAAGATATCCCAACATTGAGATGACTGTTGAGATAAACAACAAAAGTAAATAAGGATTTATTAAGAAGAAGTTCACGTTGAACACGACCAATATCTTCCAGATCATCCATGTGATCATTACCAAATCAGGAAAGAAAAGCGGATAACCATTTTTATCTTTTGGAGGCCATGTGGATTGACCTTAACTTGAATAAGGATGCTATTGTGAAATTCAGTATAGACTATCGAGGTGGAAATGATTGAATAAGATACCCTTATCAGGGATATATGACTTTATTTATCCATGGAAGGATGCTTGTACCTTTTTAAAGGTGGAATTAAGGATAGAACATTGGTAACTTAAAATGAATCCTAGGGGACTGCATAAAGGTTGGCATTTCACCCTTAATAGGGACAGTATGAGTTTTGACAGTATGATTGGGAAAGGGTTAAGGTAACAACAACCTTTAAGAATCAGTGGAGAAATTTTGCAGAAGTATATAGACAATGGTTCTACTATTAGTAAATGGTATTGTGATATGCCCTGTATCTAGGGAATACAGGAGGAACGATTGAAGGATAACCTTAGAGGTTTTATAAGGAAAAAGGTAATATTCAAAATTCTCAAGAATAGAAATGTGGATAAAGGAAATATGACGTAATTATAATGATGCCAAGTGGGGCACGTGTTAAACCACGAGAAAGTATGGATCGAACCAGTAATGGTCGAAATTGTTCAGGGCAATTAGGACTTAAGAAAAAAAAAATGTTCTAAGTATGATTGAGAGTCAGTCTTGACAGTGATTAGCCTCTAAAGACTGAGGCAATAACTTATGGAAAAATGGTGATATTTTTTTTTTCTTTCCCATCTGATTTTAAGGAAAACATCTTCACTCAAGCAGTGATCGGAAATAAGGTAGGAAATTTATTTGGAGGTGGTTAAAATGACATTGACTGTAAGGAAATTTTACTATCAGGAAAGGCCAAAGAGGTGGCCGACACTTTAAAGGTAAGTGGATAATTATAGGCGCGTGTGCCAAAAGAATACAGTGATGATGGTTAAAAATGTGAAGGTTGAATTATGGTTTGGAAGATTGACATTCCTTCTGATGATTGTGCAATACCCAACCGTAATAGTAGTTGGTAAAGGTTTAATTTGTGTAATCGCCATGAACGGGCTATCTATCTTAGAAGGTCTTATCTTGAGATAAGCCAGGACCATGTTTCAAAAAGGACCAAACAAACCTTTGAGTTAAGTCTTCTATTGAAGGCATATGATTAAGAATGGTATTAACCTGCTATCGGTGCTTTTATTGAAATTCTTCTGCAATTTTATATGCTTCATGTCATGTATGTATGTCAGGATCAGGAGTGTACTCCATGAATCATGAATGGTGATTATGTTACCTCCTTAGAAGGATTTGATACGACATGTATGGACTCCGTATGGTTAGCTATTAAGACTTCATGGAAAATGAATGACGACAGTAGGTCAGTGGTGGACCATAGTAAGGCAGCAATGATTCTGCGAGTATTGAGCTGATTACAACCGTGAGAGTTGTATTGGAATGGGTGTTGAGATTGAGTACCACTAATCGGGTCGTGGTAGTGTATAAGTTATCATTGATAGACTAATTAAGTAGAGTATCTACCTAGTGAATAATTATTCTTTCTTATCAATAGAGAGTCGTATTATTATACGAGGAAGGTTGCGGTGCAAGCATAGAATTCTAGTAACGATGATGTATAGAATGAGATCCCAGATTCGATTTTCGATGTCGAGGGAGTTTCAAAGGTGATTATGTATAAGCTCGAGGAAGAGTGTGGGTCCATAGAATGATGGACGGGATAGCGAAAATATTTAGGCATGGGAAATACGAGGCTATAATGCTTGATGCTGATATAAACACGTATATGTTTTGTTCTCCTATGACAAACCTCTATAGTTCAGAGGTAGGTTCCAAGCCAGATATTTTGTGGCAGTATATTTTTTTTCATATATACAATTCTCTTCAGTTCGTTCTTTTCTCTTCTTTTCATTTCATGTAAGCTGAGAAGAACAACCCTTCCAGAAGGGGAGGTATTGCCGAATGACTATCTATCTTTGTGATAGAAGCCTAGTAGGATACCACATGTTGTTTAATTGCTTGTCAAGTACTAAAGGCTGGCCACCTTCTGTACTAACTATGCGATATAACAAGTGTTCATGATCATAGTGATCTCTCAACAAATTCCTTTACTTCTATATGATTGATCAAACTTTGGGAAATAGAAACAGCAGAAAAAGGAGTAATAAAGTTGTGGTAGTATTTGAAATGGAAACACATTCGTGATACTAAGGTTGACGTGGTTATTAAAAGGTTATAGAACGCTAACGAGCAAAAGTATAACCCGTATAATATTAGGAACGGAAGGTAGTAGCGATTACGAACTGGAAAAGAATGGGTATTAAGAAGCAAAAGTTCTAATGATAAAAGCTATAATGAGAGTCTGTGCAATAGACTTGAAAGAAATTGGAATGATCACTTAACACGGATTAAGTTATCTTACGACAATAGATCATATGCCATTATCGAGATGTCGCCTTATGAGATCATTGAGGGAAGACAATGTCGATCTCCCTTATGTTAGGATGAAGTTGTAGAGCGCAAGATGCTCAGACCCGCAGTAGTCCAAAGGACCAAGGATATGATAGATCTAATCAGAGGACGGCTGGTAGTAGCCCAAGATGGACATGACACGAAAGGATAAAGAGTATGAAATAGGGGACCTAGTAATGTTATAGGTATCCCTTGGAAAGGATTGATGAGGTTCGGAAAGAAAGGAAAGCTAAGTCTACAATTTGTTGGACCCTTGGATATATTAAGACGTTTGGGAAGTTAGCATATGAGCTAGCCCTAACCCCGAACATGTAGCAGGTCGTAACGTGTTTCACGTATCAATGTTAAGGAAGTGAAATTCAGATGCCAGATAAATAGAGGCATATGAGCGCATAGATATGCAACCCGACGTAACCTATATGGAGCAACCAGGAAGGGTTATAGAGTGAAAAGGAACAAGTGCTTAGGAGAAGGATTATCAAACTAGGCAGAGTTTGGTGGTAGAACCACAATGTGGGAAAATTGACTCGAGAGTTAGAAAGTGTAATGCTAAGAAAGTATCCCCATTTGTTTTCTATCTGATTCCGGGACGGAATCCTTTTAAGGAGGGGAGACTGTAATAACCCCAATTTTTGAGAAATTTTGAAACCCTTATGAATAGTGTTTTTGCTGAACGAGAAAACTTTTCATGCCACGCTATGTAGGGGTTCTGTTATTGATCTTATGGGATATTATTAGTACTCTATGTGGTATATAAGTGTATGTAAAGATCGTCAGAATCCAATTCCGAACACTTTGATTTTTCCCGGAAATCCACAAGATACGGAGAGAATTGAGTATAAGGTAACAGGATAAAAAGGATTTAAATTAAAGGATTATAGGAGAGGATCATAAAAGGAATATAATATATTGAGAAAGGTTAAGGGAACCTAAGTAATAAGATCCCGGGTATGATCCCTCAAACGATAAACGAAAACGAAAGTTAAGTGAACCGTATAACAGATCAGCGGTCATTAGGCAAACAATTAGGAAGTTAAGCAAAGGGATTAGAGGAAGTGATGTCACCCAACCAATGAGAAGAGGCAAGGAAGGGAGGATGACATAGTAATATGATGTAAGCATGACATAGGGAAGGAGGAGGTGTGGTTGGTTTATAACCACACAAATATAAGGTTATTAAGGTAATTAACCAAAAATAAAACAAAAAACAACCAAGCTAAGCCAAACAAATCAAAAAACACAAAATCATTTCATTCTCATCATCTTGCTCTCGGCTTTTCATCTTTTTCAAGGGCAAGAATTTCAAAAATCAAGTTCCAAGCATTGTTAAATCACAAGGTAATTATCTAAGCTTCCTTGTACATAGATATGGATATGCTATAAGTTTAAGCTCCTAATTCCTTCACAATCTCTTCCAATAAATCAAGGAAGAAGATGGTGAATAGTAACCTTCAAGAAATAACTTTAGTTTTCTTGAATTTTTATGAAAGATTAAGGTTATACAAGCAAGGATCAAGGTTCTTTTAGGCATTCAAAGCTCTTGGGTTGTGTTAGGAAGCTTCAAGGAGGTATAAACAACTCTCACCTTTAACTTATAGTTTGAACTTTGAGTTTTGATGAGTTTATGGATGGATTAATGTATATATAGAAATATCCATGTATGTATAGCAAGATCCATGTATGTTAGATAGTTTGGTTGGATTTGTGGTGATTTTGGATATGAATCTTGGTTAATGGTTAATGAATCTTAAGTTATGGTTAGTAGATCATGTTTGCGGTTGAATAAGTTGGAAAACCTTGAGATTATGGACTGACTTTGCCTTGATATAAGTTGTGTTTGATGTATTGATGATGGTTGGGTGGTTTGTAGTGAATTGGTAAAGAATTGGAGTGGTATAAATATTGGTAATCGCGTAAACATAGCCGTCGTAACGTCCGATTTTCTTTAGACTGTTTTGTGCATAACATTAGGACCCGAGAACCCCCTGCTAGATTATGACCACTGCCATGTTTAGATAGCTCATGTTACGAGCTTCGTTTTGATATGTAGTTCGTTCGATTCCGATGCACGGTTTAGGAGAAACGACCGTTTTAAGTAACGGCGTTTCGCGAACGAAACTTTTCCCCTCGCCTTACTTTGAAACATAGGTTAAAGACCAAAAAGGGTTAATTAATGTATGAAACATTTATGGTAAGTGTGTTAGGCAGTTGGTAAGACACTCGTGAAGGAATCGCATTAAAACTCGTAAAGGTTAAATTATTAAAAATGGTGGAGCCGAGGGTACTCGAGTGACTTAAGAGAATCAGTAAGCGCAAAACAAGCGTTAGAGTCTAAGTTAGTTAAAGTATAGATTTACAAGTGACTTTGGTTTAATTCCAACTTACTTGTTGTTTATAGGTTACCAGACTCGTCCCAAGCCATTCGTAACCCCCCAGTCGCTCAGGCAAGTTTTCTACCCGTTATACTGTTGTTGTGATGAATATATGTATATGCATTATCTTGCGATAGATGCATGTTGGTTAATTAGCAAATGTTGCGATATAGTGAAGCATGCTGATATGGTATATATATGCATGCCTGTTTCGTATTCTTGATTTATATATCTGTTGCTTCAAATGCTTATAGTGCATAATACCTATGCTAGAGATAAGCGGTATTTGAGTTTACCCTTAGTATAGGGGATAAAAGGTGAACATATTTCTAAACCGGGAGTCGATGTTCCCGAGTATAATATATATATTTATATATATATATATATATGGTTATAGTTTTCAAAACTATTAATCGAATAAGATTTATTCGATAACTTTAACTTTATTTTATTATTGAATATTAATTCGAATATTCATTCGAGGGCTTATTACTCCATTTATATTTTTTATTGAATAATATTTGAATATTCATTCGAGGGCTTATGACTCAGTTTATATTATTTAATGAATATTATTTGAATATTCATTTGAGGATCTATGACTCCGATTATTTGCTGAGATATATTCTGTATTTTATTAAAGAATAATGTTTCGATAATCAAACTTATTTTCGATTATTCAAATAAAGATAATACTTTCATATAAGTATATCTTTGGTTATTTAATACTCGTTTCAAGTATAAATTTTAATACTTCTACTTCAATTATTTTTATAAAGATTATTCTTTATGGGAATATTATTTAAATAATAATATTCAGTCATTTTCTAAATATTCTGGGGACTGATTTACTTCATTAAATCAGCTTTACTCCAAACACTCTATAAAGTGTTTTCGAGTCTTCAAAATGATTTTTAAAAGTTAGAGCGGATCCCAAAACTCATTTTTATATTTAAGATCTTCCTTTTTAAGGGGATTTAAATACTCGCTTAAAACCTGAGGGATCCGGCTCTGTGGTGTATTTTATATTCGCAACAAGGTTGCAGTTTTGGTAAATGAATTGATTACTTACCCAACGTTCGGGAAGTAAGTCCATCTATTGAGTCGGCATAAGCAACATGGGCTCAGTGGGCGTCCATGATAGTGTAAGTGGCTCAGTGGGAGTCCATCAAATGCATAAGTGGCTGAGTGGCAGTCCAGCATAGGTCCTAATGCGGCCAGGGTGATGACCAGTGGGGAATTCGTCCATCTACTAGTAGAAAATGTTACTAATGGGTATCTTTGCCTGATCAGCAAGATATCTGGTTTATGCCAAAATTCTTTTCCTTTCCAAAATTCATTGGATGTTTCAAACTCTGTTCATACTTAACATGACAGATGTTTTCAGGAAATGTATAAAGGAAGAAGTATATGTGGATATATATATATATATCAGAACTTAATGAAGTATGTCATAACTTCATTTCCTTTAATAATATTTTAAAGATTGAATCTATTCAAATCTTGTCTTGTAGTCTCATCTATGTGATGAACTTTTGAAACTGATTATAACTTGAACTGTGGTAGTTCAAGTAGTATTTGGGAAAGATGTAAGTATATTCGGGTATCTTGTAACTTCATCTTTTAAACTTATATCTAATTAATAATTGTCTTATGAATGACAAAGATTTTCAGAAAAACGTTGAGACAAGGTTAGATATATGAGATCACCTTGCAACGATATATTTTTATACAGTTATACACTGGGACTTTGTGTATATTATGCATGGAAGAGGACTTCCAATATTTTAAAAAGTATATATGTATATATACTGAATATTTTGCGACTTCATCGCATTAAGATATCAAACTTGGTTCATTTCTTTTGACCAAGACTTTCATGAGTATTATGAGTAGGCTCATATATTGTAAATCATTATACATATTATTTTGGTGGGCTTGCTGCTCACCCTTGCTTTATTTCTTCATCACACAACAACAGTTAGGAAAGATGGCCAGACTCCAGCAGACCCAGCGCAAGCGCGTGGGAAGCGTCCCACGTCTTCCCGTTGATGTTGTAGCTGCTATAGCTGCAGAGGTAGATCTATTGTAGATCAGACCATCTACTTTTGAGAATCAATTATGTATAATTATAACTTGTGGCAGATAATGGCAATTAACTGTAAATTTATCAAGTAATCATTTTGGGTTGTAATAACTTTTAAATTGTGGATTCAAAGACTTGTACTTATTTAAATTTCATCTCTGAGACTATAACGGGTTGTGGTGTGTGTTAGTGTGGGGTCACAGCATAAGGTTATTTATTATTAATTAAGTGAAGTGATATTGTGGAAAGAAAGACCGTGACGACCCGGATCCCCGACCCCGGATCTGGGGGTGTTACAATCTCATTGTTAGTTCTCTAGAAATAACACTACTGCAAGTGGTTTTGAAGCAAGAGTAGTTACTGGAAAGGAAGCAAGAGATAAAACTGGATTGGGAAGTGCTGATGAAAGAAGAGTACACAACACTACCAATGATCCAACTTCCTTGAGTGAACCGGGTATTGGAGCAACTCCTAAGAGATTGAATCAACTGGAATCTGTACAAATGGTTTACCATACCTACTTGAAAGAATACATCATGTTGTATTTCATGACAGATGGTAGGGTTTATCATATAAGACAAAATGCCATTCCATTGAAGTATTTTGAAGAATTGGAGCATGTACTTTTCTTACTTCAAGTGGATGACAGAATAACAGGGACTGCTGCAAACTACTTAAAAGAACAGATTCAGAGACAGAAAAGGCTTTATTCTGTTAAGTCTGACAGCACATATGTTCCAAAGTACATAGATCACAATGGTGATATTGTTGATATGAAGCCTAATACTGCACAGATCAGAACATATCTTGGTATTAAGGGACTTGAATTCAATCTGGAGTCTGACAAAGCTTATGTCATAAGACCAGATCAGGAGTTGAGAAAAGCAAAGATCAATGATCTCAGAGCTGTAATCTTTCAAACTGGTGAAGATACTGCAGAGCTTAAAGATGTCAAAAGGAGAATGATTGATGAACTCAGATATGCTGAGAAATGTTTGTTGAAGAACTATCTCAGAACAACTCCTGACATCAAAGAGATCAGAAAATAATGAAGCCAAGTCGAAGATCTACAACTGCTTAAATTCTGATATTTATACAGACTGAAGTTGTTATCAGAAGTTGAAATTGGTAAAAGCTTTAAGGACTGTAAGTTGTAGTTATCTAGTCTAATTCTCATGCATTTGTACTTAATGTTTTTGACATCATCAAATATCTGTTAAACTTGTATATTATGCTAATTTACAAGTTGGGGGAGATTGTTAGATATATTTGATAATGTCATGGCTAATATGTTTTATGTTTAGCTTTCAGATCTTACTTGAACAGGATAAATCAGTACTTAACTGTTGATCAGTACTTATACTGGAAGTCAGGACTTAAGGATATTAGTACTTATGTTATCAGGAGATAATCATCAGAAGATAGATATCAGAACTTAAGTGCTGAAGGACGATCAAATAAGGACAGTAGCTGATTAAAGGAAAGAAGATCAAGATAAACATAAGAAGAGATATGCATGAAGAAGGAATTCCGTGAAGAATGGAATACTTGGAAGAAAAGATATCTGATTGATATATTTTAGGAAGCAGAATTATATTCTTTATCAATTAGCGATTATCTTGTAACTGCGTAGTATATAAACACAGACATAGGGTTTACACTATAAGTGTTATCATTATTCGAGAAGATTATTCATTGTAACCCTAGCAGCTCTCGTGATATTTGTTCATCACTGAGAGGTAACAGTTTCATACTGTAACAGAGTTTATTGTTTCAATAAAGTTTGTTTTCTGTTACTTAAGTTCTTAAAGTTCGATTTGAGTGTACTATACACTGTATTCACCCCCTCTACAGTGTGTGTGTGACCTAACATTTTGATTAAACTGATTGTATTGACGTTGGTTCCATGAGAAATTTGGGTGATTTTTTCAACCAGGATTGTATGTGGGTGCATATGGATCATTCCTAATATTAGGTTGAAATATGGCATTGACTTGTTGAATTTCATGGAAATTGTCAATCACATGATTAGGAGAACTACATTTTGCACATATAGAAAATTTAGAAGACACATTGTTGGTTAGTAAGGCTTCTAGATATTTAGTGAGTGTAGCTAACTTAGCTTCAGTTGTAATATAATTACCAACTACGTGTAAGCCCTTAAATCTTTCAGGTTCTGAATTAAGTTCCATAGTTGACTCCCAAAACATTATTTTTCAGCTAATTCCTCAAAATATTGCCAAGCTTCTTCCTCATTTTTATCCATAAATTTACCTTGACACATAGACTCTAACAAAGCAGTGGTTTGACTGTCAAAGACTTCATAAAGAATTTTACAAATTCTCCATTTTTCTATACCATATTGAGGACACTTAGACAAAAGCTTTTTAAATCTATCAAAATATTTCCAAAAAGACTCATTTCGATTTTGTTAAAATTGGTTGATTTCATTCCTAAGTCTGTTTACCTTATAGTTTGGAAAATATTTTTTAAGAAAGATAGACACAAATCCCTTTCACGTGGAAATAGAGTTAACGGGTAGATTATACAACCATTATTTAGCCTCTTCTTTTAAAGCAAAGTTAATAAGTCTAATCCTAATGGAGTCTTCACTAAGTTGTTGGAGTTGCAAAGCACACACTTCCTCAAATTCTCGAATGAAAATATATGAATCCTCTCCCTCAACCCCATCAAACCTAGGTAACATGCTAATGTTGTGATGTTTGATTTCAAAATTATTCGCGGTTACTTCATGTATGACTATGCATGAGGATTCAGTAGAACGAGCGGGATAACAACGGTCTTTAAGTGAGACATCGATGACTACAGGTGGAAATTCTACTTCTTTTCATTCAATTTTAGTGGGTGAAGAGAACTCGAGTTGCCTTACTACTTTAGGAGATGAAAGGTTAGAGTGTCTTATTAATCTAGATGAATGGACTCGAACCCAATTACTTTGCATATAAGACAAGTAAACACGTAGCAGACAAGAGCTATAAGTAAACACCTAAGAAAAATTGGAAAATCAAAAAGAAAATCTTAGATCTAGGGGTAATCCTAAAAAAATCTAGACAACTCCTAACTTATGGACCACCAAAAAGTCTATAAATTTAGATTTATTCAAACCGATTGGCCAGGTAAGCGGGGGCACTTCCTTGTAAATAAGGTGCTAAATTAGAGATTCGCTTGCCTAGTCACCAATCCAAATTGGTCAGGTAAGTGATACACTTTCCTTGTCACCAAAAGTTCGAATAATTCCAAATTTACTTCCTCTTTTAGGTACCTTCCTAACTGAGCTCGAAATCCTAGGGGCTAACGTCTACTTAATTTTATTAAGGTAGGTGAATGCAAGATGAAGGAATTAGTGATTTGCGGGCCAAGAAAAGGGTGATGAAATCCCTCACATTATCTTGTAATGGGGGGGAGGCGCCCTTAAGATTGATTAGATGATGTAATACATAAAAAACGAGATAATAAACACTTATGGATGCACTACACTACGTGTATTATACTAAATTGCACATACCTTTTTCCTCCGGCACTCGCCGCAATTATATAAGATGGAAAACAATAAATACAATAAGAAAAGCTAGATGATGTGATCCTATGTGACATAATGAATGATGCAACAAATTTGTTTTTGATAATTAATAACTACTTTTTTTATCAAATATTTTTTTTTGGATTTTTCAATATTAAAAGTTAGAAAAAAAATTGAGTGGTGATACAGAATACCGAAAAGTGCTTTCAAAAATTTCAAAAGAGACGGTGATGCGGTATAGCGATCTTCTTGTCATAGGTTTCCTCCGCTTCACGATTCCCTAAAAAATAAAGAGAAAAAAAAACTAGTCCGAAGAATTAAATATTAAGGAGTGAAAGTTAACAATAGTCATCGGCAGCGGCACCAAAAACTTGATGTGTAAAAATAATAAGAACTGCAAGCGCGCAGTGTTTAGTTGTAGCAATTACAGGCCGATGACTACGAATTTTTAAAATCCTAATTATTTAAATAAGGAGGACCAGACAAATATATTTGAGATGAGATTGAATAAACCTAATTAGCAAATATATTAGATAATATAAAAAAACCTGGGAATTTGAATCCGTTAATCAATTACAATTAATATCAGCTCATCATAATATCAATTCTCTTTTTTCACAAAAATAACGTATATTAGTTAACGAGACAAACATATACTATTAAACTTGTTATCTAACAATAACTCGTCAAAACTTCAGGGAGCAAGTATAGGCTATGAGAAATAAATCCGGTAACAATAATATATCAAAATCACTTCGTTAATCAAACAATTAAGCACCAAGAAAATCACGAGAATCAAATAATAGAAATGAGAAGATATCAAAGTAATTTAATTAACTTCATCTTCATCCCAGGGAACAAATTTAGCTACACATAATAAAAAGATGAGCAAAGCAAATAACTAACAAAATTCTAGCTCTAGATTGGTGTTCTAGGTATTGGGTTTCTTGTGTGTTTTAAAATACAAGAGGGGGACCCGTATATGGGGAAAATATTAGGGGTTTGGGCATTTGATTACAAGTAGGATTCTAAAAGTATTTCATTTTATTCCTTTTTCTTCTCCAATAAGTATTTTATTAATCTTCCAATTCCTTTGACTTAATAATAGTCCACCTCCTTCCTTATTTGCACCTTTTCCAACTCAAATTCTGATTTTATTATTTTTCCTACAAAAAAAAATAAAACCGTTTATTTATTAATAAAATTGCGAAAATGGACATAAAATAAGTATTAAAAAGATGCTAAATATAGACCTATCAACTTCTACTCGAATTCATCTGTCGGTATGTGTAGAGCTAATGGACCAATAACCAAAATCATTACCAAGCGTAGAAGATACATTTTGTTCGTTTAATGTCAGTTGATGTGATTGAGCAGTAAGCTACTGGGATGTTGTGAGTGATCTGGGGTGTTTGGTATTGAATGGGATGTGTGTTGCGATGTTGTTGTCTTGATTGAACATGTGATTGTTCTTGTGATAGAGCTGGTCTGCTTCCGGTATGACTCCTAAACTCAAGCACTTCCTTATTTTTTTAAAATTAATTAATATATGAACTTTAATTCCATGATTTTTATTATGCACTAATCCATAATATTGTATATAACTACAATGCATGGTTAAATTATAATTTTTTTTATGTATGCGTACTACTTGTAATCAAATACAGTATATCAAACAATTTTAGATGCTGATTAATAATATATTTAATTTTTCTGAATAATATTTTCTGAACGATTAAAATTTAAAATTGTCAAATACCTTAGGGGTCATTTGTCAAATCTGAATAATATTTTCTGAACGATTAAAATTTCTGAATGATTAGGTATCTGAATTCTGAATAAATATTATTGTTTGATAAATTAGTTATTAAAATATCTGAATATATTTAATTTTTAATTTTACTTTTATTAATAAATATTATTGTTTGAAAAAATAATATTACCCTCTATTTGGATGATATTCTATTAATTATTAATATCCTATTAATTATTAAAAATTTGTGAAAGAGACCAATTACATAACCAAAAAGTTAGTAAGACCAAGATCATTTTGTTAAAAAATCCCTAAGTAATCATATGCATATTTCTATCTCGACAATGGCTTATATCTTTTGTCAAAAATTAAAACAAACTGTTGTTTTGCATGTATACATGTATTTAAAAACTAATGATGTGCATTGATTTATTAAAAATAAATGCAAATGCATGCACCAGCATGGGTCATACAGTACAATGCTTACATACTGGAGTTAACTCTCACCATTGTTAAATTCTTAACGCTTAAGCTGGAGTTTTTCATATTAGGGATTAAGAAGATTTTTAACCATTAAGAAGATATAAAGAAGGTCCAAACAATCTTAATGAATAAAACAGAACTATTAAGAAGGATTAAGAAGGATTAAGGCGAAAACAAATGGGTGGTAAAACTAACAAATAACACCAGCCAGAAACCTAAGGCCTAAACAATCAACCACTTTCACGGGATAAATCCGAAAAATACCAAGCTTGAGATAGAGGGAAAAAACAAATCTTATTAAGATTTTTTAATATGAAATAATTCATCAATTACTTGTTTGTTGTTACGATGTTCTGATCTGGAATCTGCTTTCCTGATTGAGTTTGAATTGCATTTTCCATATTTATATGTTACGCGCTCTGTAGATTGGGCTGGTTATGTGTAGACTTGTGTAGCATGTGCACTATTTTCATGGTTATGGTTAAGCATGACAACGGTAAGATATTTCAATTATTTTATTGCATTTTGATCATTAAAATTCCAAACATTTTTCATCTGAACCTTTGAATTATTCTTTTATATATCTGACCTTTAACTATAATTTTTTTACATTATTACATTTTATTAAAATTAATTTACATTTTTTATTAATTTAAGAATTTAAGAATATTTAAAATATTTTTGAATAAAAAAAAACAAAAATACGAGAAAATTATTATTTTTAAAAGTTGAGTATAATATATTGTCCAAAAAATTTAGAATAATATTAATAGATAAAATAATTATCAAAGACCTACTCAATATCTTTCAAAAAGTTAATAATATTGTAGTATTCATAATAAATTTAATTCGAATTAACTTTTCAAGATTTTTGATGATATTAAAGGCCAATAAATTTTATTTATGTAATTCCTAATTTTTGTTTTGATTTTTTCTCAAAAAAATTGGAAAAATTGTAGAATTTTGTTTTTAGTTTTTCCTCGGGGTACATTTTATCAATTTTTGCAGTAGTTATAATTTCATTTTCAATTAGTCTTATTATTTTGGAAAAATCATATGTTATATAGAACTTTTATTTTTTACAATTTAAAAAAAATTCGTTTTGAGTGTTGAAAAATTAAATAAAGGTATTTTTTAACAAAAAGGTTCAACTGTATAATTTTTATATAATTTTTATAGCTTAGGGAAAAAGATATAAAACTAATCGATGAAGAGTGTAAATGAAAAATATGTTATACCCGAAAGATCAAATTGTAATTAAATATTATCAGATTAATATATTTTTCTTGATATTTAACGTTGGACGAAAAGAGGAAGAGGTAGAAAGTTGACAGCCTAAAAAAATCTTGAATGTAAGGTATAATTGTCCTGTCCTTTAACCGTGCTCCTCAATTGTTCCATTTCTTAATTACGGCGGTTTCCCCCTGATTGTCATTCTCATTTCTTAATTATATATATCATCAAAATGTTCCAAAACCAGCCAAGTCCAAGTAGAGATCTAACTATAGACTTATATAACTATAGACTTATATATCATCAATGTTCCAAAACCAGCTAAATCCAAGTAGAGATCCAATTATAGACAACATACAATGTCAACTCCTTTCGTCACCCTTTCTAGTATCTTCGATCCAATAGTTGTGTAATTATAAATTATGCAACTCCGAATACTTTATTATTGGGGGAGGAACGTCTTTAATTTAACATTATTTTAAACATCTGCATGGGGTACATACCATTATATATGGAAACATTTCAACTATAAGTAGATCTTGTCAAAGAAAAACTATACGTAGATTAAATTATAGAAAGTAAAGTCGCGAGTGGTCCCTCAAAATAATGTCAATAATTCATACCCTCAGTTTGTGCTCAATTTTGTTTTCACAATATAACATACAGAACAACAATCTGAACAAAATCAATATAGATGAAAAAGAAACTTTCTATTTATGTTGACAATTAACAAGTAACCGAATTACATTAAACTGTTGACGTATAAATTATCTGGGAATTCAAACTTCATCATACTGCTAAGACTATAACCTTCCCTTTCTTCTTCACCTATGGTACTTGTGCTATTGATATGCCTTGGACTTGAAATTGGCGTTGATACATTCGTCAAGCTGATCATGTTGTTGCTGCCATTTGACTGGAAATCAGAGGTCTCCGACATTAGATGATCGATGTTAAACGATTGATCTGACCGGTAATAGCTGTAGTTTTGCAAGTCTACATAGTTACTGTTGGCCATTTCATTACATTGCCAATTATTTAGTTGGAAATTACTGATGAGTTGAGGTTCCATAGGTTGAGCATCATTTGAAAATAATGGAACACAATTCTGAAAATCTTTAACTTGGTGATCAGGTTGCATTAATGGTGGCATAAATTGGCTATTTGTGACTTGATCATGGGTAGAATGAAGATTGTTTTCTTGAACATTTTTTTGAAGGAAGTTTTGATTTTCGCGGTGTTGGGACGAAGGAAAAAGAGAAGCGGCTAGCCTTAAAAGCTCAGGGTTAACTAGGGTTTGGACACCTAACAACCTTGAAATGTTCATTTGAGATGATGAATTGTAAGGAGATGGAGTTAACATAGAGGAAAGATCAAGAAGATCAAGACGAGGATTGTGAGTGACCGGATCAATTCCCATTCGAAGAAGCCTTTTCCTAATATGCGTGTTCCAGTAGTTCTTGATTTCATTGTCAGTTCTTCCTGGCAAGCGAGCTGCAATTGTCGACCACCTAATTAAGTACCAAACAGATCAGGCCTCGGTTACAAATCATTATCTTTTTTGCCAAACTACAAAATTTATAGTTTGATATATATTTGAGCTTACTTGTTTCCCAAAACACTGTGTAGTTGAATAATGGCTTCTTCTTCTTCTAAAGAAAATCGACCCCTTTTAATATCCGGCCTCAAATAGTTAGTCCAACGAAGCCGACAGCTCTTTCCACACCTTTCAAGCCCTATATTTTCATGATCACGTTAAAGAACATACATGATGTGTTTTATATTTTCGTGTCGTGTCTTTTACAAAAAATAATATCCGTTATAATTTAAAAACGTACCAGCATTCTTGGGAAGTGTCCTCCAGTTGCCATATCCATGTTCTCGAATGTAATCAACTAATTTTTGATCTTCTTCAGTAGTCCATGGCCCTTTCTTGAGTCCATTTTTATCACAACAAGGTGATCTTCCCATACCTTAAAAATTTATGATAAACAGAGAGTGAGAGTCTTAATTGGAAGATAAAAGACAATTAAGTAGAGATCGAAGATGTAGGTCCGTATAAGAAGCCAGTACGTACAATATATATAGACGAGTGCGAGCGTTAGAAGAAATAAAGAAGAAAGGGAAAGTCAAAGAGATTTGGTGCCGTCCCTTTGTTTTATCAGGATCACTGTGGCTACGTGTCCCTTATCTTTGTGTCTTGAAAAGAATAATATTATTGACAACAAATTTAAAGTGTTAATTCGAGATATATACTTCAAGTATCACCTTCCGTGGCGCCAAGGGTATTAGCTTTCTGTCTAGTTATTTACTGGATACAACAGAGATTAGCTGTCGATGATGTTTTCGTGCCACGTATACCTTTTGCATGATGCATTGATGCTGATTTGCTTTCTGTCTAGTTATTTACTTTAATCCATTGTTACATCTTCATCATTCACGGGTACGTATCTCAGTTCCATTAAGCTTGTCATAATATGAATTTCCTATTTTGCTGGCATGTAATTTGGATTTTTATTGCTGGCATGTATAGCTTTGAACTGATGTTCATTATTTTTGTAAAGTTGGACTAAATGCGATTATAACATGATCACGAGTAATGAGGAACTAAATTAAAGGGCCAGCAATAATAGAGTTTTGTGTTTGCCGAATTATATGGGAGCATTTATTGTAAAATATGGCGCGTCAAGGTCTCCAATCCTCTTTCTTATCTCATACATACTCTTATAAGAGAACGCGATCTCAAGCATTTTGTTTATCGTCAAATATTGGGTATTTATATTCTTTATTAATAAGTAAAACAATGTATAATTTGGTGCTAAAAGTACCAAAGTATCAAATTTGGTACTTACCTGATATAAGTCGACTTCTATTCTTAATAAACTTTATTTTTAACACAAAACGACTTATATTCTTTGTAAATTTTATTTTCTTTTTAGTTATTGTTCATCCAATCGTATTTTTTTCGACAACTAGGTAATATTAAATAAACTATATTGCAAAAGCTAAGTATAAGATTATTATCAAATTATATTAATTACTATTAAATTATCAAAAGAACAAATACTTGGTTCATAAGATAGAAATACAATTCGTTTCACAAAAATAAAACTAATTTGTTAGATTTCTATATCAAGTAAAACAATGCAAAATTAGAATTATAGTGAAAAATTTCATAACCGATTCGATTCTTTTTAACCACATAACTATTTTTTACAGATACTAATTTAATATTGATATTAATATATTAATTATTTTAATTCGTGTTTTGCACGGATTATGAATAATTCTCTACAGATATTAATTCGATATTTTTAGTCTCGGACCCGTGCGTCGCACGGGTTATCAACTATCTATATTAATAAGAAAATCATGTTTATGCCCTAAATCTTGGTACTCACTAAAAAATTATACAATTATTTTTAAAATTTTATGTAATAAAATCTCAACCGACAAAAATTAACTTTTACACTCTATAAATTTTATTTCCCTTCAATTTTAATTTGTTGCTGAACATCCAAGCGTCAGTTTACTTTAAAATAATTGTATTAGTAAGTTAACATGTCAGATTTATTTAAGTAAATAATTAGGTGCATGCATAACTAGAACTATACGTTAAAATTTTAGAGTTACACTTAACTTGTACTTTTTAAACTACATATTTTAACAACATTTTATATATTATATTTAGATCTGTATTTTGCACGAATTATGAGTTTCAGTTTTATGCAATTAATAATGTGATACTATTATTTTTCCGAGAATAAAATTAAATCTCCCTTTTAAATTCATGTATTTTAACTTGTCCCAGTTAAATTGACCAGTTAAATTTTATATATTTTAACTGTAATTTATAGTATTATATAATTTAGAAAAAATATAATACATTTAATCTATTTTAAAATAAAATTTCAAATTTTTAATGTAATAAATAAATAAATTTTATTATTAATTAAAAATTAATCAATTTGACTCCTAAAAAATAAAATGGACCAGAAACGTGTCTGCTTTGATAAAATTTCAATTTATTTAAATGAACTATGCTCCCAAGTAAGAGTCCGGAGAAAAAAGAAGATAATAGGAGTTAGAGTCCAGAGAAAAAAAAAAGATAGCGGAACAAAAAAAATTAAGATCTTATTTCTTAATTGTACTCCCAAGTTCCCAAGTTTTACAAGAAGAAAAAAGAAAAAATTAAATGAATTTTTTTTAGAATAAAATTCCCCAAAATTTTATCATAATAAAAATAGGATGATTAGGAGAGCAGACCTCACATACATTTTGAGATAGATTTCCTTCATTTCATATTTTTCAAAAAATCTTCTCAATCTTCATCAAAAATTTCGGTAACATGTCAAAGAAAATTATTTGTTTCTTTTTTCATAGATTATTTTTTCTACCCATCTCCTTTTTCATATAAAACTAGGGACCACAACATCAAGTTGATAGAGTTCTACCACTTTGCAATTTAGTCCATAATATGTAATTGTACCTTTTTTTTTGACGTTATATGTAGTTGTACTTGGAAACAGGAAACATAGCGAAATCATCACTTATACAAAATTTGAATACTGATTTGTTGTGAAGCAAATGTTACAAGTTCAAACGTAACGACTTTAGACAGTGATAATAAATGATTGACACGGACCTACATTAATGTTAACAACTTGGACCGATGCAGTGCTAAATGCTAATAGGACTGATTTGTGATAATTTTTATTGCATGATACAGTAGTTTGCATACTAACAGTACGATTTGGCTAGTTTATTCTTGGTTTTTTAATTCATGCCATTCAAAGTTTGGCGAGTTTTGGGTAAATTTATCTAGGGTTTGGCTGCTGGTCTCCAATGATTTGCGTACACGTTGAGCGGGAGCTATACATACAACCATTCATCAAAGTCCAATGATCATTTCATGATAAAGGTATAAAATTGTTGAGATTTTTCAATTAGTTTTTCTAAAAATATTTCTAATTTTAAATATACTATATATAATAATCATCATATATTACAAATTTACAATCCACTTCTGAAATTAGTAATTATCAAATAAAATAAATATATAAATAAAAATTACCTAACAGTTTGCTCCAAGTGTTTATCGTTTTGATATCAGTTTCATCTTTAATTTAGAAAAATGTTAAATTCCGAAGAATTGTCTTTGAAATGAATCTTAAATAATAAGTTGTCATTATATCATTAGGTAATAATTCATAAATATGAAATTACATAGATACGAGTCTTATTAATAACAAACCATCACATATCATTTGGGAACGAATTTGAAATTTATTTCTGGTTCATATTATTGCTCCTTTAATTTAATATTTAATACTTTCTTCGGATGACAATGTGAAGTTCATGCATTTACATTTTCAACGGCCTTGACATTCTGGTTATTTCTGTGGTCAAATGTTATCCCATTAATCCATGCAAGATTTGTCCACAAAGTAGTTAAAATAGAAGTCACCTCCATGGCTACAAGAAGTAAAGCCATGGCCAATTTAATCTTAATTAGGATCTTAACAACCTATATATAATATAATACTAATTTATTACTTAAGCATTCGACCATAATCTTTGGATTATGTTCCCGTGTCTCATATCATGAAGCACCAATTACCATTTTACACTAACTTAATAATATATGGATTACTTAATAATGCGTTATTAGTTTACACCTAATTGTGAAAGTTCCAACACCTTCTTGCTTTTTTAGGTCATACATACCCGAAATCCTTGAATTTTTAAAATTAAAGGAGGCCCTATTTAGAGTTGACCACATACGTGTATTGAAAATTATAATTAAGTGATCTTCATTGTATAAAAAAAGTGTGAATTTCGTTGTATGGTGTTCAATTGGTCCAACAAACGTTGAACAATGAGTAGATTATGTTTATTTTCTCAAGAAATGATTAATTTATAAGCAATGAAGAAATGACTAATTATTTATGAATATTTCTAGATACGAGATCTCTGTGTGCCGATATGAGGTATGCCATGCAAATAATTTAAGCTAAAAAAGTGTTTTATCAAGTGAAGGCTGTGAAGCAACAAAGTTATTAAGGGACAAGTATATCATTATAAACTTTTACTATACATTACTGTACTTAGCATTGGACTTTCTCACTGTCAAAGAACAACCTTCTCTATAACTATAAAGAAGATAAAGAAGGATGTAACGACTTTATTGAGGAATTGAAAAGCAATTTAGACTTATTTGTTCTCTGTAGCAATTCTAGTATTGACTTTTTTAGCTTACAAAGTTTTTATAAGTTGTTTATGAGCACAGATCTGTGAAACAACTATTTCGACTACTGTACTACAATCTTTGGTATAATTTAATGTTTATCATCGTAAATAAATATTATAAAAAAAATATAACCAATACTCATATCAGTACAAATAATAAATATAAATAATACTAATACAAATAATAAATATTTAAATCAAATAAACAGGGTAGAAGGACTTAAATCTGATTTACTTCATGAACCGAACTCTGATACCATATTAATTAACTAGTCATTCAAATACTTTAAGAAATAGAGAAATATCTGGATATAATCTTATACTCTTTTACAATTTATCGACCTCGATAATAATAGATAAATATAACGTGTTATGTCTTTAACTCTGATCATTTTAATCTACCCCTCTCGAAATTGTGCACCCTCCTTTAAATGTTAGTAACCTAACTTTGATGATCAGAGTGTATATTCGGTCATACTTTTACCGTCCCAATTTATCTGTCTTATTTGTTTTTTGATAGTCTAATTGACTCAACTTTGACCGTAAATAAAACTTATTTTTTCATTATTTTGAAAAAATTAAAATATACATGTAAAAGTAGATTAAACATACATTCAAATAATATAAATTTTATAAGTATTTTCGATATTATAATATGTGAAATTTTTGGTTAAAGTTGGATCAATTTGACCGTAAAAAGTCAAATAAGACAAATAAATTGGGACGGAGGGAGTATTTCGATGGTTAAAAGTCGCTAACGAAAGGGTTGAGGTTGAGAGTGCTAGTTCATTACCTATATTTAATAAAAATATTGAAATTTTAGTAATTTAAAACATTGATAAGAAATTTGAGTTCCAATAATATTTCTTATTTGGTTCCTTATTTGATATTATATTATCAAAAGTACCCTTTTATACACTAGAGAAGGAAATTGCTCTAATATTATATTATTATATGAAAATTAGTACTTGCTAAGAAGAAGGAGTATGTTAGTTATTTATTAGTAATGGAGTAAAGATTTTAGTGAAATAAGAACCCACTAAAATTTTGTTTTTTAGCCCCATTTCTTAAATTACACCTTAAAATAACAAACGAGAATCTCTTATAAATTGGCTCCCGGTCGAAATTAACAGTAGTACATCCTTTGCACTTCTTTACATACTTCAGGAACACGAGTAGGTAAACAATAGCGAGCTAAAACATAAAGGAAGTAAACATATTCAATCTATTATCTGAAACTGTATCGTCCAACCCAATGTTTATATTATTACAAGTCCAGCCCAGTTCGTCTGTTTACAACGCGAATTCTTTTTAAAGCCCGGACCAACACAAGTAGCCTACAAATTCAACGGTACAGTGTAATCATGGGTTCCGTTGATTTTTTGACACATTTAAATGAAAGTTTCAATTTTATGGGATAGCTGTTCAAAAATTTGCAAAAATGGCATAGAACACCATTATTTCTGGAATTATGTCATTATTATCTAGAAGCCAGAATTCTAGTGCATAATACCTTTTTTTATTTTTTCTTTTCCTCTTTTCCTTCTCGTGCTTTGTGTAGTTTTGCAGAAGCTGAAAAATCAAGATGAAGGGTATGTTTTGAACTCTTATATTAAATTAAAGAAAAATAATTTTGGTCTATATTTTTTGTTGGATAGATTTGTAAACCTATTTTTAGTATGTAATTTTTATTTAGATAAACAAGTTGTATATATAAGACTTTCGTAACTTCAAAAAGGGTGTCTTGCAAGTGGAGTGTAAAGATTACGCGACTCATATTTAATTCTCAAAAAATTATTCTGGTTTAATTCTTTTTCTGTTGAGTAGTGATGTAAACCTATTTGTAGTATGTATTTTTTATTTTTATTTTAAATTTATTTTTATATGGTTTTAGTTGCTTGGAAAAGGGTATCATGGGGGAATATATTTTCTCATGACGAGGCCTTATAATCATGATTTTTAAGTAATCATGTGATGTTTGTGGAATGGGATACAACTGATAGTAATTCCACATTTTTAAGTAATCATGTTATAATTGCATGCTAGATTATTTAGAGAATACAAATAACAATTGTACCGCAACAATAATGTGAAAGATAATTGGTGAGAAGTAAGAAAACAAAATGCGATAATGTTAAGTTCACGTTATTAAGAAATGCGCCCTGGGCATTTCTTGCTACGCTTGGTGTGACCTTCTTGGTTGCATACACTACATTTCTTTCCTGATCGTGGACCATCAATCTCCGTTCGGATCCGCACCCATTGACCCTTATCTCCACGTTTTTTTCTTAAATTTTTTTAAAGACTCATCCAGCATTAACTTTTCATAGCCCTGCCAAGGGAGGGGTAATTCGTAGTTCCAGTATTCAGTTGGTTGCAACGGATAAATCATTGGCTGGTACAAGTTCTCCATTATCTGGTTCTTATGTCAATTTTCAATGAAATGATCCAAACTCAATCCATGTCTTATACAACCAGCCATTGCGTGAGAGCACAACATATGATGGGTCGCCCATTTTCCATACGTGCACGTACGGTCATTCAGGTTGACAACCTGGATTTTACCTCCCTTTACCATTCCCTTAGCAGTTGTGTAGTGATGTGTAACTATTTTCAAGATCTCGCGTGCACGGTGGAAAGTAATAACCGTATGTCCTGTTGTCTTCCTTTGAATTTTTGCTAACATAGCGGCTGAACGCGCACATTACTTTTGACCCTGTTGCAGACCATCATCCACTATATTTCAATGTGTGTGAATAATTGTGACCTTCTCGTAGAAGAGGTACTCCATCATCGCTGTTACCGGAAGGAAACAAGCCATTCTTATGTTGTCGTTGAAACCCTCATGTTTGTGGTTGTTTGACCATAGCGAACACCAGTGTCTTGGGAAAGTGTCCACCTCTCCACGGGTATTCTGGAAAGATAGTTCAGGGCAGGGCGGGGCGGGGGGGGGATTTCACATATCATTGCCATGTATGCGTCATGTTTAGAGACTTACGTGGTTATTCCAGCTTTTTACATCAATTTTTTTAGTTCACCATCAAGGTGATGCTGGCAAAAGTTGCTTCTAATATGGAGTAGACAGAACCTATGGATTCCTAATGGCTCAGCAAACCCGTTTCGAGGGTCTCGTATTGCAGAGATAATACTGGCTGCACGATCGGAGATGATGCACACGCCGACCTTTTGGCGACAAAAATGTCTCCGAATATGTTGCAAAAGCCAAGACCATTTCTCATACGTCTCCTCATCAACCAAGTCATAGCAAAGAGGAAAATGGTGGTTATTGGTGAAAGGAATATGTCCTAAGTCCAATCATGTATTAGGATTTAGGAATAACTTTTTATGTAATATGTTTTGATTTCATTGATATTAATAAAAAACTTGTTTTGTTTTTATTACGGGCTCTATCTATTTAAGTGTTTAAATAAGATATACCATAGTTTAGAGTAAAGCTTTTATGGATTATGATGAGATCATAATAGTGAGACCTAAAAGATGATAACTCTAAACTTAAATAGTTCCTGGTCATAGGATTACTAACTGGTAATTAATAATCCGCAAAGATCGGTACATACTATGCGTGCTTCATTTTGAAGGATGTCTGTTCTCATAGATATTTGTGTGGTGACACTATAGCTAGTATGTAGGTGCTTATTATAGAATAAGTTCACTGAACATGACTCGCACAGCTGAACAACTGATGGAGTTCACTCACGTGTCAGCAGTTGTTCACATAGTGATAGTTGTACAAGTATCCTTAGACTTGAGGTCATCATAGTCATCTTGTGTACACTGAACTATGCTTTGGTTTAGTTCTTAGTCTCCAGGGAAAATTATTAGGGCTCTACTGGGTATAGGAATTTATACACGAAGATAGTGTATGATCAATAAAGGATCTACCCCTTCCAGTGAAGGAAGCGAATGTTCAAGGCTGAGCCACTTATGCTAGTTCAGGAATCTCTGGCCAGAGTGAATGAAAATAGAAAGGAGTTTCTAATTTGCATAGAACTAAGCATAGTAAATGGTAAGCAAGTGATTAAATTAGATAGGCTTGACACAAGATCCATGCCTTGTATTTAATCAGGACATTGTAGGGTAGAAGGAGTTTATTGTACGGTAACTATTCACTGAATAGGTTCTTGGTATTCTAAGCAGTGAATTCGTATTATCCGGATAGTCGCGATATGCTGAGAAGTATCCCTCACGATGTAGAATAAATATGATTAATTAATTAATCATATTTAATAAATTAGAGAATTTATATAAATAATGATAAAATAGTTTTATTATTATTTATTTCTAATACCGGCTTAATATTGAACCTACAGGGTCACACCATAAAAAGAGAATGATTTAATGGTGGAGGAATTAATTAATAATGGCTGATAATTATTTATTTATGAAATAAATAATTAATTGGCAAATTTAATAATTGATTAAATGAGATTTAATTGATTATAAATTAATTAAGAAAAGTTCTTAATATTATTAATTAAGAATTTAATTTTTGAAAATTAAATCAACAGAGAGAATTATTTCTAAAGTGTTTAGAAAAAGGATTAATAATTAAAAGGTGTTTTAATTATTAATGAGAATAATAAATGGGTTAATAATAATAATATTTTATGGGAAAATTTCAGCTGAAAATATTGCCTATAAATATACTATTATAAACCCTATTTTTATTCCAACCCAAATTTTTCAGAAAACCTAATTCTCTCCACCTCCTCCTCCTCCTCCTCCTTAGCATCGTTTTCTTGGTGGATACCGGTGGAGTGCTTCACGTTTGAGGAGCAGTTGCTAAGGATCTCCGATCGTTGCTTTTGGATCACTATTAAAGGTTAGTAATCGATTCATATATTTTAATCACGATTTATATGCTTTTATTTGGATTTTATATGTGTAAAAAGTATTTTACCATGTCTCCGCAGCGATATAAATCCATCATTGGTATCAGAGCATAGGTTGTATGCATATATATCTGTGGTAAAAATTTTAGAATTTTATGTGCTTGTATGAATTAATTATGATTTTTACAAGTTATATTATGGATTAATTATGTCTGATGAGAAATCATTTCTCAGAATAATTTTGAATGTTGATCTGGGTTCTAAAAGTGTTGTAGATCGTCTGGGTATTTTTTTCATAATTTTATGATGTATAGATTTTTTATTATGAATTTTTGAAGATCTTGCAATTAAATTCGTAATTAAATAATCATGTATATATATATAAATTGTAAGTATGTATATATATATATATCTGCTGTGGTTGCTGTACTGATGGCAAGGAAGCAAAGAGAAGACACAGATGTCAGGTACGGCTGCACAGCGATCGAGAGAAGAAGCTGTCAGGCGGCTGCTGCAGGCGCGTGTGGCGCACGCGCGCGCGGGGGTGTCGCGCATTCCGGGAATGCGTTACACCCTGTGGCGCATTCACGGAATGCGTTACACCTTTTAATGGCTTAAAAGGCTTGTAACGCATCACCGGAATGCGTTACGGAGCTAGTAACGCGTTCCTGTAATGCGTTACAGCCCATCTATTATTTTTAAATTTGATTTCTGGGAGTTTCGTAACTCCGTTTTAGGCGTGCAGTATATCGTTGGATTCGTTTTTCCGAGACGGATCTAATGGAGTGATCAAATTTTAATTTATATAAAAGTTTTGAACGGTTTATATTTCCGAAAGTGTTTTAAAGCTGTTTTTAACTGTTTTAACTGCTTTTAAATGCTTCATGTGATACATAGAGATGTATAATGCTTAGACCAATATGCTAGATGATGTAACATGCCTACCTTGACGTTTATTCATGTTTATATATGTGATATATGCTTAGTTTATCATGCGATGATAGATTTAGGTGAACTTAAATGAACATAAGGCGTTTGTTAGACAATCTAGTATAGTGAAATTGTTTCATAACCTTAATTATAATATTATGAATACAATCATGAGATTCTTGTGTTTATGAAACACGTAATTGAATATGAATTTTCGATATGAGAGAAAGGATGATTCTGTCAACAACAGATTTCTATCTGTAAGAAAGGGTTATTAAGTGACGCCTCTTGACAATGCTCCACCCGATCTGGGAATCATCTGATTATTGATTATTGATTTGAAATATTTAATTTAAAAGGAAGAATCTCTTTATAATATGATTATGATTGTAACGTAATATAATCCCTCTAAAATTAAATAATATCAAGTAGTAATTGGCCAATGACACAACGGGCTTTTGTCGGTTTCTTATTTTTGAATCATTGTCGGTTCGTGCTACAGCCGAGGGCTTTGGTATTGAAATAAGAAATACTTGTCTATTACATAGAGATGTGTACATTGAATTGGAATCTAAAGGTCGGTACGTGCCACAGCCGTGGGCCGTTGGGGACTGATTCAATTGTACGGAATGTTGGGTTAGACTTGACTTAGAATATTGAGTTTGTCGTGCCACAGCCATGACTCAATTATTCAAGAGGCTAAAGTTTGATTAGGGAATAACATAAGATGTAATTGACAAGAGTTGTCTGCCTATTGAACATTATATGGCGGTTCATGCTACAGCCGGGGTTGTGTAATGGAATGTAGGATCCCTATTCCCACTAGCATTATGAATGCTTAATTTTTCACGTAGGGGGTTGAATAAATTAGATAAACTAGTGGGAGCCACTTATGAATGAAGACCTGATTCATATAGTGTTTTTAAAATGAAATTGAATATTTGCTAAGTGTTGTTATGTGTTTATCATTTACAGATTTACAATATACATTATGTCTTCTGCACTATCACTCAGGAGCATACTGGATGCTCACAAGTTGACTGGTCCTAATTATGCTGACTGGCTTCGAAACTTGAGAATTGTTCTCAGGATTGAGAAGCTGGAATACGTGATTGACTCACCTAAGCCTACTGAACCTGCTAGTGATGCACATAATGATGAACATGTTGTGTATCGTAAGTGGGTAGATGATGTAAATGTTGCTCAATGCATCATGCTAGCTTCCATGAACATTGAGCTACAGAAGCAACATGAGCATATGGATGCTCACACTATCCTCATGCATCTACAAGAGTTGTATGATGTGGCAGGGAGGACAGCTCGATATGAGATATCGAATGAGCTGTTCGGTTGTAGGATGTCTGAGGGATCATCTGTGAATGACCATGTACTTAAGATGATTAATTTGATTGAACGTCTTGGACAACTTGGTTTTGCCATGGATGGGGAGCTGAGCCAAGACTTGGTCTTGCAATCGCTTCCGAGTTCGTTCTCGCAGTTTGTTGTGAACTTTCACATGAATAAGTTGGATGTCAGCCTGCCTGAACTCCACAACATGTTGAAGACTGCGGAATCGAATTTTCCCCCTAAGAAAAGTTCTGTTCTTCTAATTGGTGAAGGTTCCAATCCTAAGAAAAGGAAGAGGAACCCTTCCAAGAAGAAGAAAGTAGGTGAAGAAAAGCCGGTTCCACCAAAAGCTGAAGACCCCAAGAGCAAAGTTGTTTGCTTTCACTGTAACAAGGTGGGGCACTGGAAGAGGAACTGCAAGGTTTACCTTGCAGAATTGAAGAAGAAGAAGGGTAGTGAGACTACCGCTTCTGATTCAGGTATGTTCATGATAGAATTGAATATGTCATTAAATCAAATTTCTACTTCGGTATTAGATACCGCCTGTGGTTCTCATATCTGCAATTTGTTGCAGGGACTAAGGAGAAGTAGGACTCTTGAGGAAGAGGAGGTGATTCTACTGATGGGAAATGGAGCAAGAGTTGCTGCTGAAGATGTAGAATCATTTCATTTACATATGCCTACGGGCAAGACTATTGTTTTTTAAATAATTGTTATTTTATTCCCTCGATTGTGAGGAATATTATTCCCATGTTAGACTTGGCTGGATTTTCATTTATTATTGAGAATAATGAATGTTCTATTCTTAGAGATAATATTCTTTATGGACGTGGTACTTTAAATAATGGTCTGTATAAATGTGACATAATTTACTTTAGATTGAACAAACTAATAAAAGAAAAGGGATGATGAAAATCTCACTTCATTGTGGCACTGCAGTCTCCATTTAGTAGACATGGAGAGAGGGCTGCAAATTTGCTAGGAATGGTACACACAGATGTATGTGGACCAATGTCTACGCAAGCCATGGGTGGATTTTCATACTTCATTACTTTCATGGATAATAGATCTAGATTCGGATATGTGTTTGATGAAACACAAGTCTGAAGCCTTTGAAAAGTTCAAAGAGTATAAGTATGAAGTGGAGAAACAAACCAAACATAGTATTATAATTCTTCGATTAGATCGAGGTGGTGAATACTTGAATGGAGAGTTTCTTGATTATCTCAAAGTAAATGGTATAGTCTCCCAGTGGACGCCTCCAAATTGGTATCTGAAAGGAGAAATCGAACTTTGTTAGACATAGTTCGGTCCATGATGAGCTATGCAAATCTTCCAGTATTCCTATGGGGTTATGCATTGGAAACCTCAGCATATTTACTGAATAAGGTGCCTTCCAAATATGTTCCTCAAACTCCGTATGAGATATGGAAAGAAAGGAAACCGAGTCTTAAACACGTTAAGATTTGGGGATTTCCAGCTTATGTCAAGTAAGTTGACCCAGATAAGCTGGAATATCGATCCGTAAAATGTAGTTTTGTGGGATATCCTAAAGAGACTTTAGGGTATTACTTTTACACCGATCACCGGGTGTTTGTCTCCAGACATGCTACCTTCTTGGAATAGGAGTTTATCCTTGAAGGAAACAGTGGGAGCAAAATTGAACTTGATGAAGTTCAAGAAGCACAAACTACTACGGATCAAGTGGAAACACCTGTTCTGACTGAACAACCTTCTGTGGAACAGCCCATTCGTAGGTCAGGGAGAGTGTCTCGCCAACCTGAGAGGTAATATGGCCTTGTCATTGAGAATGACAATAAGTTGTCGATCATTGATGATGACGACCCTAAGACCTATAATGAGGCTATGAGTAGTGTCGACTCAGAGAAATGGCATAGTGCCATAAAATCCGGAATGAAATCTATGTATACGGGATACAAAAGAATGATTAGAGCAGATGGCCAGGTGGAGACCTTTAAGGCCAGGCTTGTGGCAAAAGAATTCAAACAAAGGCAATGGATTGACTTTGATGAAACCTTTTACCTGTAGCCCTGTTATAATCAGTTCGGATTTTGCTTGCGAATGCTGCTTACTACGACTATGAGATCTAATAAATAGCCAGATGGTTTTCTTTCCAAGAGAAATGAAAACCTAGTGTGTAAGCTGCTACGAACCATATGTGGTTTAAAGCAAGCTTCTCGTAGATGGAACATCCGTTTTGATGAGACAATCAAAGAGTTTGGTTTTATGAAAAACGTAGATGAACCATGTGTCTACAAAAGGGTTAGTGGGAGCGCGATAACATTTCTTGTGTTATATTGAAATAGAGTTAACACACATAACAACGTAGCAGACCCACTCACAAAGCCACTTTCTCAGAGTCACTTTGATCGTCATAAAGACAAGATGGGTATTAGATACCAGAGTGATTGGCTTTAGTACAAGTGGGAGATTGAAAGGAATATGTCCTAAGTCCAATTATGTATTAGGATTTAGGAATAACTTTTTATGTAATTTGTTTTGATTTCATTGATATTAATAAAAGACTTGTTTTATTTTTATTACGGCTCTATCTATTTAAGTGTTTAAATAAGATATACCATAGTTTAGAGTAAAGCTTTTATGGATTATGATGGGATCATAATAGTGAGACCTAAAAGATGATAACTCTAAACTTAAATAGTTCCTGGTCATAGGATTACTAACTGGTAATTAATAATCCGCAAAGATCGGTACATACTATGCCTGCTTCATTTTGAAGGATGTCTGTTCTCATAGATATTTGTGTGGTGACACTATAGCTAGTATGTAGGTGCTTATTATAGAATAAGTTCACTGAACATGATTCGCACAGCTGAACAACTGATGGAGTTCACTCACGTGTCAGCAGTTGTTCTCAAAGTGATAGTTGTAGAAGTATCCTTAGACTTGAGGTCATCATAGTCATCTTGTGTACACTGAACTATGCTTTGGTTTAGTTCTTAGTCTCCAGGGACAATTATTAGGGCTCTACTGGGTATAGGAATTTGTACACGAAGATAGTGTATGATCAATAAAGGATCTACCCCTTCCAGTGAAGGAAGCGAATGTTCAAGACTGATCCACTTATGCTAGTTCAGGAATCTCTGGCCAGAGTGAATGAAAATAGAAAGGAGTTTCTAATTTGCTTAGAACTAAGCATAATAAATGGTAAGCAAGTGATTAAATTAGATAGGCTTGACACAAGATCCATGCCTTATATTTAATCAGGACTTTGTAGGGTAGAAGGAGTTTATTGTACGGTAACTATTCACTGAATATATTCTTGATATTCTAAGCAGTGAATTCGTATTATCCGGATAGTCGCGATATGCTGAGAAGTATCCCTCACGATATAGAATAAATATGATTAATTAATTAATCATATTTAATAAATTAGAGAATTTATATAAATAATGATAAAATAGTTTTATTATTATTTATTTCTACTACCGGCTTAATATTGAACCTACAGGGTCACACCATAAAAAGAGAATGATTTAATGGTGGAGGAATTAATTAATAATGGCTGATAATTATTTATTTATGAAATAAATAATTAATTGGCAAATTTAATAATTGATTAAATGAGATTTAATTGATTATAAATTAATTAAGAAAAGTTCTTAATATTATTAATTAAGAATTTAATTTTTGGAAATTCAATCAAGAGAGAGAATTATTTATCTTAAAGTGTTTAGAAAAAGGATTAATAATTAAAAGGTATTTTAATTATTAATGAGAATAATAAATGGGTTAATAATAATAATATTTTATGGGAAAATTTCAGCTGAAAATATTGCCTATAAATATACTATTATAAACCCTATTTTTATTCCAACCCAAATTTTTCAGAAAACCTAATTCTCTCCACCTCCTCCTCCTCCTTAGCATCGTTTTCTTGGTGGATACCGGTGGAGTGCTTCACGTTTAAAAAGCAGCTGCTAAGGATCTCCGATCGTTGCTTTTGGATCGCTATTAAAGGTTAGTAATCGATTCATATGTTTTAATCACGATTTATATGCTTTTATTTGGATTTTATATGTGTAAAAAGTGTTTTACCATGCTTCCGCTGCGATATAAATCCATCAATTGGAATCTAAACCCATAGCAATAAGTAGCTTGCCCCTATATCTTCCCTTCAAGAAAGTTCCGTCTGTTGAAATCATAGGACACGCATGTTGCCACCCGTCCATCATTGCCTTCAAACACCAAAAGATTCGCTTGCATACGGACGTGCCCCGTTCCTTAAATTTAACTAATGAATTCATTGAATAAATTTAAATAATGGAGTGAATTTATTGCACTTCTCGTTGATTGTCTCGTAGTCATACTTTCTTTTACATAATTCCTTAACAGCTTGACAATAGTCTAGATGTGAACTACCGTGCTATAAGCTTTCTCTTCTTAGATTCCAGGGGTCGCAGGGGCATCTACCCGTGGCTGTAAGTTTTCTCTTCTTAGATTACTACCTCTTCATTTGTCATAATATAAGTTTGTGTAAACACGTTGTCATGTTGTCAATACAGGTTGAGGGCTTGTCCGCTGCCTACCACCAAATTTGGGATTTCGGCATGGCAGCAGATGATGGTATCATTGATGAGGAACTGCAGGGTTTATATGGCACATTAGATGCCATAGGTTTCATATATCTTGCACATAGTCCCCCGCATCCACCTCCTCCTACACCATGTACTAGCGGTGCTCATGCCCATAGGCCAGCTAATTCACTTCTTCATGTCGTGCCAGCTCCTCAGGATGGTTGAGAGCCTTGGCCTCGTCCATAAGGTGGAGAGGGTTCTTCAATATACACCTCAACTGGCTTAGGTTGGAAGCATAGTTCTCAGGGACATGGACATACTGAGCATATGTAGGACCATTTTATTCAGGGAGAGGGAGCTTCTGTTATGTCTACTTGGGGTCACAGATCACGGGTCCATGATGCTGGTGGGTCTTCTTGGGGCAGAGCTCTCAGAGCCATGATGCTAGTATATCTACTTTCGGCCACACTACTCAGGCCCAGAGTCATATTATCGGTACATCTATTATGGGCCACACTAATCGGGCCCCTTATGCTGTTCCTAGTGCTTGGGCTGCTGGATCCAATTGGGGACATTCTACTCGGACCAATTACGGTCATGTGGTTCAGGCTTTTTCACAGCCTACATACGGTTTCCCACCTGAGATATGTGGTTCGGGATTCTCTTTCTAGACCCCGGCTAAGAGGGTTCGATCCCTGGTTAGGACATGATACCTCCTCACAAAGGTTTGAGCAGGGGTGTCATATGCATAAACCCCCAGTCATGCAGGAGGAGGATATGTAGGATGACTGTTAAGTGGCATTTATGTCCACTTAGAACATCCTATAAAGGCTTGGAATGGTGTTTTGTACTCAAGTTATTTGTGTTTTTGATGTGTTTTGTAGTGTTTTTGCATTTCAGGCATAGTTGGAGGAATCAGGAGGTTTAGCATTGCAATGATGCTAAAATGGTGTTAGGAAGATGTCTTGAATAAAAGCAAACCAACCAGAAAAACAAGCAAAAAAACTTTTTCCAGAAGGTCAGCGCGCCCGCGCCGGATGTCAGAGTTGCAGCGCGCCGCTGGTGAAGCGCGCGACCGCGCCAGGTCGGGATTTCAGAATCCTATTTTGAATAGAAGATTAATTTCCGGACTTCTCTTCTGATTAGGGCTGCTATATAAAGACAACTTAAAAATGTTTTTCATAACAGAGCTTAAGCAGAAGACATCAAGAATACCTAGGAGCATAAATACAACCAAGGCAAAGAGGATCTAGTTTATTCTTGTGATTCTTTGTTTTAAGTTGTAATCTTGGATGCTAGTTTTCTTATTTGTCGAACCTATTACTCTTGTTAACATACTTTGTTTATTATTCATTTTATAAAGACTTAGTTTATTATACCATACTTTCATCGGAACCCACAGTGATGATGAGTTCGGTTATGGGCTAATCGTTATCGTGGGGTTCTAGCGGATTTACTTATGGATTTCAATCGTTAATATGTTTTGATACCTTAGTGTGTGGTGATTGTATGATAACCTAGTATTGGTTGTGCTTATTCGTCTTGTGAGCGTCGCGAACTTATAAGATAGCGTGTTAATCTCTTTTAAAGCGAAAATGAATATAGGGGTTTAGAACTTGCCATGCTAGCATAGGTTCATGTATTTGATATGCATGATTCGTAGATAATTTTAACCATCTTACTTTCCCTATATAATCACAATAGATAACTTGTGCATTAAATCGTTAAGTTGTCAAATTCTATAGACATTTAGGGTCTCAATATAATTGGTGTCTATTCAGAATCTATCTCTTTTGTAGATTTCTGGTAGTAGGGTATGCGTACAACGAAAGTTAGCATTTACTAGTTTCGTGTTGTCTGATTAGTGTCATCACCATTGCATGCTAATGTTAAGAACAAAAAGGCTATTGAATGAAGTAGTAATGAAGTTAGAATCCCATGTTTGTGTTATATAAGTAAATCAACCTTTTAATCTTTTAGTTAATTGCATGTTAGTTAATAATCTTAGTTATAAACAATCTCAACTTGTTATCATCTTAACATTGAATAATAACCATACAATTATTGTATAAGTACATTAATTGAAATTAACTTAAACCAGTCTCTGTGGCAACAAACTAGAATTAATTCTATATTACTAGCGATCGAGTATACTTGCGTGAATATTAGCGCGTGTTTTCGTCCTAACAAGTTTTTGGCGCCGCTGCCAGGGACTCGGTGTTAATTTTTAGTTTATGTGCTTGACATCAGTGTTTGTTAAATTTCATTGACTGGGATATTTTACTTACGTGTTTATTTGTTGCCTTTTCAGGTACTCTAGAGAGCATTTATGCAAACGCGTTCTCGATCTCAAAAGAGAATACTGGATAAAGCAGATGAAGAAGTTTTAGTAGAGGAAGAAGTTCTTGTTGAGGCAAAAGTTGAAGAATAAGCTCTTATTACAATAGGAGAACCAGAAGCAAATACGAAGGCTTTGATGGATTACTCTCAGCCGAAGATTAATGATATTCAGTCTAGCATTGTCCGACCAGCCATCGGGGCTAACACTTTTGAAATCAAAGCTCGCACGATTCAGATGGTGTAGAACTCAGTTCAGTTTGGGGGTTCTCCGACTGAAGATCCCAACATGCACATTAGGGATTTCATCGAGATATGTGACACTTTCAAATTCAATAATGTGTCTGAAAATGCTATTAAGCTAAGGCTTTTTCCATTCTCACTACGGGATAAAGCTAAGTGTTGGTTGCATTCTCTACCTCCAGGCTCTATCACCAAATGAGAAGATCTTGCTCAAAAGTTCCTTACTAAGTTCTTTTTTATGGCAAAGACAGCTGCAATCAGGAATGCTCTTACTCAATTTGCGCAACAGTCTGGAGAGTCTTTATATGAGGCTTGAGAGCGATATAAGGAGATGCTTTGAAAGTGTCATCACCATGGGATGCCTGACTGGATGATCATTAACTGTTTCTACAACGGGTTGGGTGCAACTTCTAGACCCATGCTTGATGCAGCATTGGGTGGAGCCTTATGGGCTAAAAGCTACGATGAAGCTTATGAGTTGATTGAACTGATGGCTGCTAATGAATACCAGAACCCAACTCAGAGACTACCTCAGGGCAAGGTAGTAGGAATTCTGGAGGTAAATGCAGCTATTGTTATAGCTGCTCAACTTAAGGCTTTGACGATGAAGGTGGATTCTTTGGCTAATTATGGAGTTAATCAGATCACTAGTTTCTGTGAACTTTGTGTTGGTGCCCATGAGATAGAGCAGTGTGCTATTTCTAGTGAATCATCTCAGTTCATGAGCAACTTTCAGATGTTACAGCAACCAATTCCAGCCACCTATCATCCCAGCAACCGAAATCATCCTAACTTCAGCTGGAGAAACACTCAGAATGCGGTACAACAGCCTTATCAGCAGTATGCAACAAAGCAATACAACCCTCCTGGTTTTTAGCAGCCGCAATATGCACCAAGACAACAACTCCAACTTCAGCAACTACCACAACCTAATGAAAAATCTGAATCGGAGGAGTTGAGGCTCATGTGCAAGAGCCAAGCGGTTTCTATTAAGACCTTGGAGAATCAAATTGGGCATATTGCCAATGCCTTGCTGAATCGACAACCTGGTACACTCCCTAGTGACACTGAAGTGGCATGCAAGAAGGAAGCAAAAGAGCAGGTTAAGGAAATTACATTGAGGTCCGGGAATGTTGCAAGTCAAGAAAAAGCTCAAGTTCTAGAATCTGAAGATGTGGCTAAATAAGAAGTGCAAAAGGAAGCAGAAGTGGAACCAAGGAAGAAAACTGTGGAACACACTCCTCCTGAGGGTAATACAGGGGAGAAACAGATCTATTATCAACCTCCTTTTCCTAAGAGGTTATAGAAGCAAAAGTTGGATAAGCAGCTTGCGAAGTTTCTGGAGGTGTTCAAGAAACTTCATATCAACATACCTTTCGATGAAGCTCTTGAATAGATGCCTACCTATGCGAAATTTATGAAAGGTATTCTCTCTCGGAAAGTGAAGCTCGATGAAATAGAGACAGTTGCTCTGACGGAGAAATGCAGTGTTGTGCTGCAATATAAGTTGCCTCCGAAACTTAAGGATCATGGAAGCTTCACTATTCCTTGTACCATTGGAAAAATGTCATTTGATAAATGCTTATGTGACTTGGGAGCTAGCATCAATCTGATTACTTTGTCTATATTCAAGAAGTTGGACTTACCTGATCCAAAGCCTACTTATATGACCTTGCAGTTGGCCGATCACTCTATTACACATCCATGAGGCATTGTGGAGGATGTCTTGGTCAAGGTGGATAAACTCATCTTTCCTGCTGATTTTGTAATTCTTGATTTCGAGGAGGATAAGAAGATTCCCATAATCTTGGGAAGATCATTCTTGGCTACGGGCCGAACCTTGATTGATGTGCAAGAGGGTGAGCTCACTATGCGAGTACCGGATCAGGATGTGACGTTCAATGTTTTCAATGCCGTGAAATTCCCTACTGATAATGAGGAGTTCTTAAAAGTGGAGTTCGTCGATTATATGGTTACTTCAGAACTTGTTCAAATGCTAAGGTCTGATGCCTTAGAAAATGCCTTGTTGGGGAATTCAGATAGTGAAGATGACGAAGGTGATGAGCAGTTGTAGTGTTTGAATGTTTCTCCTTGGAAGTGAAGGCTGAATATGTCTTTTGAATCTCTTGGATTGGAGGATCTGAACAAATCTCGAAAGCGCCTCAAGCCACCTATTGAGGAAGCTCCTACACTCGAGCTTAAACCATTGCCTGAACACTTAAGGTATGCTTTTTTAGGTGATGCATCTACTTTGCCTGTTAATATTGCATCTGACCTTTCAGGTAGTGATGAGGAAAAGCTCTTAAGAATTCTGAGAGTTCAAATCAACAATTGGATGGACTATAGCAGAAATCAAGGGAATCAACCCTTCTTATTGCATGCATAAAATTCTACTAGAGGAGGGTAGCAAGCCGACTATTGAGCAACAGAGAAGGCTTAATCTGATCATGAAAGAAGTGGTGAAGAAGGAAATTCTTAAGTGGCTAGATGTAGAGATCATCTACCCTATCACTGACAGTTCTTGGGTGAGTCCAGTTTAGTGTGTGCCAAAGAAAGGAGGTATCACTGTGGTCGCTAATGAAAAGAATGAGCTCATTCCTACTCGAACAGTCACATGGTGGAGAGTTTGCATGGATTATAGGAAGCTGAATAAAGCCATTAGGAAGGATCACTTCCCTCTTCCTTTATTGATCAGATGTTTGACAGGTTGGATGGGCATGAGTACTATTGTCTTCAGGATGGCTATTCGGGTTATAATCAGATTTGTATCGCTCTAGAGGATCAGGAAAATACTACCTTCACTTGTCCGTTTGGTACTTTCGCCTTCAGAAGAGTTTCCTTTGGTTTGTGTGGTGCACCTGCCACATTTCAGAGATGCATGATGGCTATCTTCTCTGACATGATTGGTCAGAATGTGGAGGTGTTTATGGATGATTTCTTTGTGTTCGGTGATTCTTTTGATGAGTGCTTGCAAAATCTTGGCGTCATTCTTAAAAGGTGTGTTGAGACCAATTTGGTTCTCAACTGGGAGAAATGTCACTTTATGGTACAACAGGGCATCATTCTTGGGCATAAGGTCTCTCGTAAAGGTCTTGAGATGGACAAAGCCAAGGTGGGGGTCATTGAAAACCTTCCTCCACCAATTCTGTTAAGGGAGTCTGCAGCTTTCTTGGTCATGCGGGTTTCTATCGGCGTTTCATCAAGGACTTCTCTAAAATCTCTAAACCCTTGTGCAATCTATTAGAGAAGTATGTCCCTTTTAAGTTTGATGATGAGTGCCTCGCTGCTTTTGAGATATTAAAGAAGAGTTTAATCACGACACTTGTCATAACTGCACCTGATTAGAATGAACCCTTTGAGATCATGTGCGATGCAAGTGACTATGCTGTTGGAGCAGTTCTTGGGAAGAGGAAGAACAACATATTTTATGTGGTCTACTATGCTAGTAAGACCCTCAATGGTGCTCAACTGAACTATACTACTACTGAAAAAGAACTCTTAGCCATTGTCTACGGTTTTGAGAAATTTCGATCTTATTTACTTGGGACGAAGGTGACAGTTTTCACTGATCACACTGCTATTCGCTATCTCGTCTCGAAGAAGGACTCGAAGCCTAGATTGATTTGATAGGTTCTTTTACTTCAGGAATTTGAGTTAGAGATCAAGGACATGAAAGGTATTGAGAATCAAGTCACTGACCATCTCTCTCGTTTAGAAGATCCTAGTTCGACTTCACAGGATAAGACATTGATAAATGAGTCTTTTCCCGATGAACAGTTATTTGGGGTGCAAGAAGAAGAATTGTGGTTTGCAGATATTGTGAACTACCTTGTTAGCAATATTATGCATCCAGACTTGTCATCTGCTCAAAGGAAGAAGTTTCTTCATGAGGCGAAGTGGTACATATGGGATGAGTCATTCCTGTCTAGGCAAGGAGCTGACCAAATCATCAAGTGATGTATTCCGTATAACGAGATGAAGGGTATCTTGCGAGACTATTATTCGACTGTTTATGATGGCCACTATGGTGGAGAGAAGACAACAGCTCATATCCTTCAAGAAGGATTCTTCTGGCCTACATTGTTTAAGGATGCGCATCGATTCATTTTGAAGTGTGATCGCTGCCAGCGTGTTGTTAATATGTCTAAGAGGGATGAGATGCCTCTTAATGTGCTTCTCGAGGTTGAGGTCTTCGACGTTTGGGGAGTTGACTTCATGGGGCCATATATCTCATCTTGCAATAATCGGTATATCTTGTTGGCGGTTGATTATGTCTCGAAATGGGTGGAAGTCAAAGCTTTACCGACGAATAATGCGAAGGTAGTGCTAAATTTTCTTTATAAGCATATATTCACAATATTTGGGACTCCAAGAGTTATAATCAGTGATGAGGGATCGCATTTCTGCAATTGCAAGTCCACCGCTATGATGCAGCGATATAATGTGAATCATCGCATTGCTACAGCCTACCATCCTTAAACTAATGGTCAAGCTGAGGTGTCTAACAGAGAGATCAAGCGTATTCTAGAGAAAGTTATATGTCCATCAATAAATGATTGGTCTTTGAGCTGGATGAAGCCGTTTGGGCGTATCAAACAACATACAAGACTCCGCTAGGCATGTTGTCATTTCGGTTGGTTTATGGTAAGGGATGTCATTTGCCGGTGGAGCTAGAGCACAAAGCGTATCAGGCTTTAAAGAAGTTGAACCTTGATTTGGATACAACTGGTAAGAAGAAGATACTTTAATTGAATGAACTCGATGAGTTTCGGCTTCAAGCGTATGAGAATAACAAAATGTATAAGGCGAAAGTCAAGAGGTGGCACGATAGGGATCTTGTGCTCAAATCATTTGTGCGAGGGCTACCAGTTCTTTTGTTCAACTCTCGTCTCCGTCTTTTTCCTGGAAAGTTGAAGTTGAGGTGGGGCACCCAAAAGACAATGAACCCAAGGTAGCAGCAACACCACTAATTCTTCAAGTGTTGGGGGTGTGAGGCCTAGGTTTTCAACTCCGGAGGGTGAGGCGGAGTATACAAGATTACTTTCGAAGCCTATATCCAAGGAGCGAGGTTTTCTGCCATCGGGGATGGATGGTAAGTTGTTGGAGATCATTGTGGAGATGGGTTGGATTGCTTTTGGTGAGGCACCAGCTGCGGTGCCTATGAGTGTGGTTCGCGAGCTTTACGCGAATGTGAAGGCGGAAAAGAATGGTTTTACTGAGGTTAGGGGGTTGACTGTGGATTACAGTGCTGAGGCTATTCATCGGGTGATAAATCAGCCCGAGAGACAGCTTGAGCAGGAGGATTGGAATGCGAAGACCGACGAGGATTTTAACTTGGATTTGATTGTTGCTACATTGTGTGTGTAGGATTTTATACATCACAGAAGCATGGTATAACATTTTCTTGATATAAAATCCATATAATCGCATACAAATTGTGAATAAAACATATGGGATCGATTTCTAACCTTTAAAAGCGATCCAAGAATGATGAGCGGAGATCCCTAGCAGCTGCTCCTCAAGTGTGAAGCACTCCACCGGTATCCACCAAGAGATCAAAGTAATGAAGGAGGAAGGGGTTGAGAGAATTGCCTCCTTTTCTTTTCTTCTTAAATTAGGGTTTGTTTTTGGGTTGAGGCAAATAGGGTTTATAATAGTATATTTATAGGCAAAAATTTCAGTTTATAATAGTATATTTATAGGCAAAAATTTTAGCTGAAAATTTTCCCATAAAATATTATTATTATTAACCCTTTAATTGATTATTCTCATTAACCAATTAACTAATAATTAAAACACCTTTTAATCATTAACCATTATTCTAAACACTTTAGAAAATAATTCTCTCACTTGATTTAATTTCTAAAAGTTAAATTCTTAATTAATAATATTAAGAACTTTTTCTTAATTAATTTATAATTAATTAAATCTCATTTAATCAATTATTAAATTTGCTAATTAATTATTTATTTCACAAATAAAAAATTACTAGCCATTATTAATTAATTCCTCCACCATTAAATCATTCTCTTTTATGGTGTGACCATGTAGGTTCAATATTAAGCTGGTAGTAGAAATAAATAATAATAAAACTATTTTATCATTATTTATATAAATTCTCTAATTCATTAAATATGATTAATTAATAAATTAATCATATTTATTTTACATCATGAGGGATACTTTTCAGCATATCGCGACTATCCGGATAATATGAATTCACTGCTTAGAATACCAAGAACCCATTCAGTGAATAGTTACCGTACAATCAATTCCTTCTACCCTGCAATGTCACGATTAAATACAAGGCATGAAACTCGTGTCAAGCCTATCTTATTTAATCATGTGCTTTCCCATTCACTATGCTTAGTTCTAATTAATGTGAATTAGAAACTCCCTTCTAATTTCATTCACTCTGGCTAGAGATTCCTGAACTAGCATAAGTGGATCAGCATTGAACATTCTCTTCCTTCGCTGGAAGGGGTAGATCCTTTATTGATCATACACTATCTTCGTGTACAAATTCCTACACCCAGTAGAGCCCTTATTATTGTCCCTGGAGACTAAGAACTAAATCAAAGTATAGTTCAGTGTACACAAAATGACTATAATGACCTCAAGTCTAAGGATATACTTGTACAACTATCACTATGTGAACATCTGCTAACACGTGAGTAAACTCCATCAGTTGTTCAGCTGTGTGAGTCATGTTCAGTGAACTTATTATATAATAAGCACCCATATACTAGCTATAGTGTCACCACACAAATGTCAATGAGAACATATATCCTTCATAATGAAGCAAGCATAGTATGTACCGATCTTTTCGGATTACTAATTACCATTTAGTAATCCTACGACCAGTAACTATTTAAGTTCAGAGTTATTATCTTTTAGGTCTCATTATTATGATCTCATCATAATCCATAAAAAGGTTTACTCTAAACTATGGTATATCTTATTTAAACACTTAAATAGATAAAGCCCGCAATAAAACCAAAACAAGTCTTTTATTAATATCAATGAAATCAAAACAGATTACATAAAAGTTATTCCTAAATCATCATACATGATTGGACTTAGGACACATCTCTTTCAATCTCCCATTTATACTAAAGCCAATCACTCTGATATCTAATACCCATCTTGTCTTTATGACGATCAAAGTGACTTTGAGAAAGTGGCTTTGTTAAAGGGTCTGCTATGTTGTTATATGTGTCAACTCTCTTGACATTGATATCTCCTCTTTCAACAATCTCCCTAATCAGATGAGAGTGCCGCATGACATGCTTGGAATTCTTCTGAGATCTTGGTTCCTTAGCTTGTGCTATTGCTGCGTTGTTATCACAATACAACATAATAGGCTCCTCAATGCTAGGAACAACTCCCAACTCAGAAACAAATTTCCTCATCCAAACGGCTTCTTTTGTAGCCTCACTTGCAGCTATATATTCTGCTTCCGTTGTGGAGTCAGCCGTTGTAGACTGTTTGGAACTCTTCCAACTAATCGCACCACCATTCAGAGTAAACACGTACCCTTACATGGATTTGCTATCATCACTTTCTGATTGAAAACTAGAGTTAGTATAACCCTCTATTTTCAACTCAGATTCACCACCAAAAACAAGAAAATATCCTTAGTCCTTCACAAGTACTTAAGGATGTTCTTCACTGCTTTCCAGTGGTCTTCACCTGGATCAGACTGATATCTGCTCGTCACACTAATTGAATAAGCAACATCAGGCCTAGTACATAACATCGCGTACATGATAGATCCTATTGTTGAAGCATAAGGAATCTTACTCTTACGCTCTCTTTCCTCAGGTGTCTTAGGAGACATCTTTTCGGAAAGGGACACTCCATGGCTCATCGGTATGGGACCTCTTTTGGAGTTTTCCATGCTAAACCTTTTAAGCACTTTCTGGATGTATGTACCCTGGGTAAGACCTATCATTCTTCTAGATCTATCTCTATAGATCTTCATACCGAGAATGTAGGATGCTTCTCCCAAGTCCATCATAGTGAAGTTCTTCGATAGCCATACTTTGACTGATTGCAGCATCGGTATATCATTTCCTATAAGAAGTATGTCATCCACATACAATACAAAAAATGTTACCGCACCCCCACTAACCTTCTTGTAGACACATGGTTCATCTATGTTTTTGATAAAACCAAACTCTTTGATTGTCTCATCAAAACGGATGTTCCATCTACGAGAAGCTTGTTTTAAACCATATATGGTTCGCAGCAGCTTACACACTAGGTGTTCATTTCCCTTGGAAAGAAAACCCTCTGGCTGTGTCATATACACTTCCTCTTCAAGTTTCCCATTGAGGAAGGCCGTTTTCACGTCCATTTGCCAGATCTCATAGTCGTAGTAAGCAGCAATCGCAAGCAAAATCCGAATTGATTTTAACAAGGCTACAGGCGAAAAAGTTTCATCAAAGTCAATCCCTTGCCTTTGTCTGAATCCTTTTACCATGAGCCTGGCCTTATAGGTCTCCACCTGGCCATTTGCTCCAATCTTTCTTTTGTATACCCATTTGCACTCAATAGGCTTCACACCCTCAGGTGCTTCAACCAAAGTCCATACTTGGTTGGTATACGTAGATTCCATTTCGGATTTTATGGCACTTTGCCATTTCTCTGAGTCAACACTACTCATAGCCTCATTATAGGTCTTAGGGTCGTCATCATCAATGATCGACAACTCATTGTCATTCTCAATGACAAGGCCATATTACCTCTCAAGTTGGCGAGACACTCTCCCTGACCTACGAATGGGCTGTTCCACAGAAGGTTGTTCAGTCTGAATAGGTGTTTCCACTTGAACCGTAGTAGTTTGTGCTTCTTGAACTTCATCAAGTTCAATTTTGCTCCCACTGTTTCCTTCAAGGATAAACTACTTTTCCAAGAAGGTAGCATGTCTGGAGACAAACACCCCATGATCGGTGTAAAAGTAATACCCTAAAGTCTCTTTAGGATATCCCACAAAATTACATTTTATGGATCGAGATTCCAGCTTATCTGGGTCAACTTTCTTGACATAAGCTGGACATCCCCAAATCTTAACGTGTTTAAGACTCAGTATCCTTTCTTTCCATATCTCATATGGAGTTTGAGGAACAGATTTGGAAGGCACCTTATTCAGTAAATACGTTGAGGTTTCCAATGGATTACCCCACAGGAATACTGGAAGATTCGCATAGCTCATCATGGACCAAACCATGTCTAACAAAGTTCAATTTCTCCTTTCAGATACCCCATTCAACTGTGGAGTATATGGAAGAGTCCACTGGTAGACTATACCATTTTCTTTGAGATAATCTAGAAACTCTCCATTCTAGTATTCACCACCTCGATCTGATCGAAGTGTTATAATACTATGTTTGGTTTGTTTCTCCACTTCATACTTATATTCTTTGAACTTTTCAAAGGCTTCAGACTTGTGTTTCATCAAATACACATATCCGAATCTAGATCGATCATCTATGAAAGTAATGAAGTATGAAAATCCACCCATGGCTTGCGTAGACTTTGGTCCACATACATCTGTGTGTACCAATCCTAGCAAATCTGCAGCCCTCTCTCCATGTCCACTAAATGGAGATTTGGTCATTTTACCCAATAGACAAGGCTCGCTCGCATGTAGGATATGATTCAAAATCAAAAGGGTCAAATAACCCTTCCTTATGCAATGGCCGCAGTCTATTTTTACTAATATGACCAAGTCCGCAGTGCCACAAAAAAGTGAGATTTTCATCATCCCTTTTTCTTTTATTAGTATGTTCAATTTGTAGTAACTTATGCTCTACGTCACATACATACAGACCATTATTTAAAATACCACTTCCATAAAGAACGTTATCTCTAAGAATTGAACATTTATTATTCTGAATAACAAATGAAAATCCAGCCAAGTCTAACATAGGAATAAAAATAATATTCCTCACAATCGAGGGAACAAAATAACAAATATTTAAAATAATAGTCTTGCCTGTAGGCATATGTAAATGAAATGATCCTACAGCTTCAGCAACAACTCTTGCTCCATTTCCCATCCGTAGAATCACCTCCTCTTCCTCAAGAGTCCTACTTCTCCTTAGTCCCTGCAATGAATTGCAAATATGAGAACCACAGGCGGTATCTAATACCCAAGTAGAAATTTGATTTAATGACATATTCAATTCAATCATGAACATACCTGAAACAGAAGTTGTAGTCCCACTACCCTTCTTCTTCTTCAATTCTGTAAGGTAAACCTCGCAGTTCCTCTTCCAGTGCCCCACCTTGTTACAGTGAAAGCAAACAGTTTTGCTCTTGGAGTCTTCAGCTTTTGGTGGAACCGACTTTTTCTCACCTACTTTCTTCTTCTTGGAAGGGTTCTTCTTTCTTTTCTTAGGATTGAAACCTTCACCAATTAGAAGAATATAACTCTTCTTAGGGGGGAAATTCGATTCCGCATTCTTCAACATGTTGGGGAGTTCAGGCAGGCTGACATCCAGCTTATTCATGTGAAAGTTCACAACAAACTGTGAGAACGAACCCGGAAGTGATTGCAAGACTAAGTCTTGGCTCAGCTCCCCATCCATGGCAAAACCAAGTTGTCCAAGACGTTCAATCAAATTGATCATCTTAAGTACATGGTCATTCACAGATGATCCCTCAGACATCCTACAACCGAATAGCTCCTTCGATATCTCATATCGAGCTATCCTCCCTGCCACATCATACAACTCTTGTAGATGCATAAGGATAGTGTGAACATTCATATGCTCATGCTGCTTCTGTAGCTCAATGTTCATGGAAGCTAGCATGATGCATTGAGCAACATTTGCATCATCTATCCACTTACGATACACAACATGTTCATCATTATGTGCATCGTTAGCAGGTTTAGTAGGCTTAGGTGAGTCAAGCACATATTCCAGCTTCTCAACCCTGAGAACAATTCTCAAGTTTCGAAGCCAGTCAGCAAAATTAGGACCAGTCAACTTGTGAGCATCTAGTATACTCCGGAGTGATAGTGCAGAAGACATAGCGTATATAGTAAATCTGTAAATGATGAACACATAACAACAATTAACAAATATTCAATTTCATTTCAAAACACTATATGAATCGGGTCTTTATTCATAAGTGGCTCCCACTAGTTTATCTAAATTATACAACCCCCTAAGTGAAAAATTAAGTATTCATAATGCTAGTGAGAATATGGACCCTACATTCCATCACACAACCTCGGCTGTAGGACGAAACGTCATGTGGTGTTCAATAGGCAGACAACTCTTGTCAATTACATCTTATGTTATTCCCTAATAAAACTTTAGCCTCTTGAATAATTGAGTCACGGCTGTAGCATGACAGACTCAATATTCTAAGTCAAGTCTAACCCAATATTTTGTACAATTGAATCAGTCTCCAACGGCCCATGGCTGCAGCACATAACGACCTTTAGATTCTTATTCAATGTACACATCTCTATGTAATAAACAAGTATTTCTTATTTCGAAAACAAAGCCCTCGGCTGTAGCATGAAACGACAATGATTTAAAAATAAGAACTGCTTTCTACCATGTTGGAAGGCTTTGACCGACACAAGCCCGTTGTGTCATTGGCCAATTACTACTTGATATTATTTAATTTTAGAGGGATTATATTATGTTACAATCATAATCATATTATAAAGAGATTCTTCCTCTTAAATTAAATATTTCAAATCAATAATCCATAATCAGATGATTCCCAGATCGGGGGGAGCATTGTCAAGAGGCGTCACTTAATACCCCTTTCTTACAGATCGAAATCTGTTTTTGACAGAATCATCCTTTCTCTCAATATTGAAAATTCATATTTAATTACGTGTTTCATAAACATAAGAATCTCATGATTGTATTCATAATATTTATATTAAGGTCATGAAACAATTTCACTATACTAGATTGTCTAACATACGCCTTATGTTAATTAAGTTCACCTAAATCTATCATCGCATGATAAGTTAAGTATATATCACATATATAAGCATGAATAAACGTAAAGGTAGGTATGTTAAATCATGTAGCATATTACTCTAAGCAATATACATCTCTATGTATCACATGAAGCATTTAAAAGTGATTAAAAAAAAGGTGTGTACTGATGTTGATGGGTTGGCACGGCGTTCCATGGCGGCTGATTAAAAAAAAACGGCAGAAGACAGAAACGGGCGAAGGACCGCGCGGCTGGCTAGCGCGCGTGAGGGTCACGCGTCCTGTGTCACGCGCAGCGCGTGTCAGACACGCGCAGTCAACTGGTCAGCGCTGATGCTGACGTCATGCTGACGTCATCAGATGACATCACGCTGACGTCAGCTCGGCTGTTAGGGCGCGTGAGGCGCGCGTGCGCGTGGGGGCGAGTGGCTGAATGTCAGTTACGCGCCTGACGGCGCGTGTGTGCGTGGTGGCGCGTCAGACCGCTTCTCGAGGCGCGTGAGGGCGCGTGGTCGGTTCATTTGGGGCGTGCTTGGTGCCGTTGGATTCGTTTTTTATGTGATGTATAAAATCCTACAATGGTATCAGAGCGTGAATAAAACATATGGGATCGATTTCTAACCTTTAAAAGCGAGCCAAAAATGATGAGCGGAGATCCCTAGCAGCTGCTCCTCAAGTGTGAAGCACTCCACCGGTATCCACCAAGAGATCAAAGTAATGAAGGAGGAAGGGGTTGAGAGAATTGCCTCCTTATCTTTTCTTCTTTAAATTAGGGTTTGTTTTTGGGTTGAGGCAAATAGGTTTTATAATAGTATATTTATAGGCAAAAATTTCAGCTGAAAATTTTCCCATAAAATATTATTATTATTAACCCTTTAATTGATTATTCTCATTAACCAATTAACTAATAATTAAAACACCTTTTAATCATTAACCCTTTTTCTAAACACTTTAGAAAATAATTCTCTCACTTGATTTAATTTCTAAAAGTTAAATTCTTAATTAATAATATTAAGAACTTTTTCTTAATTAATTTATAATTAATTAAATCTCATTTAATCAATTATTAAATTTTCTAATTAATTATTTATTTCACAAATAAATAATTAATAGCCATTATTAATTAATTCCTCCACCATTAAATCATTCTCTTTTATGGTGTGACCCTATAGGTTCAATATGAAGCCGGTAGTAGAAATAAAAATAATAAAACTATTTTATCATTATTTATATAAATTCTCTAATTAATTAAATATGATTAATTAATAAATTAATCATATTTATTCTACATCGTGAGGGATATTTCTCAGCATATCGCGACTATCCGGATAATACGAATTCACTGCTTAGAATACCAAGAACTCATTCAGTGAATAGTTACCGTACAATCAATTCCTTCTACCCTGCAATGTCACGATTAAATACAAGGCATGGAACTCGTGTCAAGCCTATCTTATTTAATCATATGCTTTCCCATTCACTATGCTTAGTTCTAATTAATGTGAATTAGAAACACCCTTCTAATTTCATTCACTCTGGCCAGAGATTCCTGAACTAGCATAAGTGGATCAGTATTGAACATTCTCTTCCTTCACTGGAAGGGGTAGATCCTTTATTGATCATACACTATCTTCGTGTACAAATTCCTACACCCAGTAGAGCCCTTATTATTGTCCTTGGAGACTAAGAATTAAATCAATGTATAGTTCAGTGTACACAAGATGACAATGATGACCTCAAGTCTAAGGATACTTGTACAACTATCACTATGTGAACATCTGCTGACACGTGAGTGAACTCCATTAGTTGTTCAGCTGTGTGAGTCATGTTCAGTGAACTTATTATATAATAAGCACCTACATACTAGTTATAGTGTTACCACACAAATGTCTATGAGAACAGACATCCTTCATAATGAATCAAGCATAGTATGTACCGATCTTTACGGATTACTAATTACCAGTTAGTAATCCTACGACCAGGAACTATTTAAGTTCAGAGTTATTATCTTTTAGGTCTCATTATTATGATCTCATCATAATCCATAAAAAGCTTTACTCTAAACTATGGTATATCTTATTTAAACACTTAAATAGATAAAGTCCACAATAAAACCAAAACAAGTCTTTTATTAATATCAATGAAATCAAAACATATTACATAAAAGTAATTCCTAAATCATCATACATGATTGGACTTAGGACACATCTCTTTCAGTATGTTCCTGAGACTCACTGGAAGTTCAAGAGGGGCACGAATGAGTATGCTAATTTTCCGGCTTCGTGCATAAACAGGCATGCCCGTGCATGGAATTCGTTTATTTGTGCTAATATTATGCCTTCTTCACATGTGCATGATGTTACGGTGGACCGGGAAAAACTGTTGTGGGGTATTCTCTAGGGAGATTATGTGGACTTGGGGTCTGTAATTTATCAGAGTATATTAAGGTTTTTACGAGGTAGCACTACGGGGGCTATTCCCGATCCGTCTATTATGACAAAGCTTTGTGTGGCCATTGGAGTTCATTGACCGACACATGAGCAGCTGCAACTACCTAGTGCCTCAATTGATAATACGAAGATAGCAGTTATGCAGGAGTGGGGATGAGGTAAGCCTGATGCGAAGGGGCTCGATTACTCTTATGATCACTTGCCTGGTGACCGTCCAGTTGATCAGACATATGCTGGTGGTACGACTCAGGCGAGCAGAGCAATATGGAGAGCTCAGTTGGGTGAGGCCGGTCATTCACAGCAGCAGAAGCAAGAAGCAGATGACAGCAGTGCTGGTTTGAGTTCAGCGCAGTATAGGCGCTTAATGATGAGGATGGATGCGATGCATGAAATCCATAGTCGGTTTGCACAGGATCTTACCCAGGCGTTGGGTACATCATTTAGAGCCTCATGAGTTGACATCCAGTGGCCAGTATTTGGTGAGGATTCTGTGTACCCGCCTCCTAACACTCCTGACACGCCACCCCATGAGGGTGATGACCCTGATTCTGAGTAGGTATGCCTGATTCCATACTACTTCCTTCACTGAGGACAGTGAATTTTTTAAGTTTGGGGGTGGTAGTTAAGGAATATATGTTTGTGTGTGTCCATATAGTTGCATATTCATGCTAGTTTAGTTCATATAGTTGCATATTTTTCATATAGTTTTTTTTATTTCATTTTGCATGATAGTATGTTGCATATAGTTTCATTCATGTGCATTATATCATGAACCTTTAAGTATATTTTACCGATTGATTTGTGATATTGATGCTAGTGTAGTGATGTCGTATAGAGTGATGTTAATTCCTTTCGAGTTGATTTGCATGCTAGAAGCGATAAAATATTACTAAGTCTTATAGGTTGCTTGAGTGCTAGATCATGGTCATGGTTTGTTTGTTGGACGAGGTTTAATCACTTGTTTATATTTAGAATTTAGGATATTCACTTAATGGAAATATAACATAGATATTTAAAAATTGGAAAAAATTATATTTCATTGCTAGCTGTCAAATGTCTAGTAGCCGGCTCATATTTCTATGAGTAGTCTAGAGTTGCACGAGATGGAGCGAAACACACTAGTTCAGAAATCATGTGAAAAAAGAAAGAAAAAAGAATAATGAAAAAAATATGTGTTATGCATAATTGATCACGAGTGGGCTCTTTAATACTCGAGTTATTAAGTTCTTAGGGGACTTTTTGCCTAGTGACCTAAGGCTTTTATAGTCTAGGATCCACTAACCTAATGCTCGCTATATGGGTATTATTGCATAAGTCTTTTGTGGACCTCACTCATTGCATGGTCAAATAAGCATATTTGTGTTTATTATGTGTTAGCAATAAAAGAAAGAATCCATGTATAACTCCGATAAAAGAATTGAAGTGTTGTCAGTCATTTTGAGTTTAGCTTTTATTCTATTTATAATCTTGTTATTGCCTTGGTGAGTAGTGAGTCATGATTATTGATCTAGTTGCAATAATATACTTGTTAAGCATTGCACACACGCACGTTTCTGGCTTGTAAGTTGATTTGTGGGGTTTGACTGATTTTTGTGTGAATAACTGTATTTGTTAAGATGTTGCTCATCGGTCGGTTTAGTTAATCTAAGGGGATCGTTGCATTCATGTATTTTTATTTCTTGTTCTTTGATTCTGTTTATGCTTGAGGACAAGCATCGGTTCAAGTTTGGGGGTGTGTTAAGTGGCATTTATGTCCACTTAGAACGTCCTATAAAGGCTTGTAATGGTGTTTTGTACTCAAGTTATTTGTGTTTTTGATGTGTTTTGTAGTATTTTTGCATTTCAGGCATAATTTGAGAAATCAGGAGGTTTAGCATTGCAATGATGCTAAAATGGTGTTAGGAAGGTGTCTTGAATAAAAGCTCGTGGATCGCCATCTCAAACCAGCCAGAAAAACTTTTTGCAGAAGGACAGCGCGGCCGCGCTGTAGTAGCGTGCGGCCGCGCCGGATGTCAGAGTTGCAGCGCGCCCACGCCAGGTCAGGATTTCAGAATCATGTTTTGAATAGAAGATTGATTTCTAGACTTCTCTTCTGATTAGGGCTGCTATATAAAGACAACTTAAAAAATGTTTTTCATAATAGAGCTTAAGGAGAAGACATCAAGAAGACCTAGGAGCACAAATACAACCAAGGAGAAGATGATCTAGTTTATTCTTGTGATTCTTTGTTTTAAGTTGTAAACTTAGATGCTAGTTTTCTTGTTTGTTGAACCTATTACTCTTGTTAACGTACTTTGTTTATTATTCGTTTTATAAAGACTTAGTTTATTATATCATGCTTTTATCGGAACCCACGGTGATGATGAGTTCGGTTATGGGCTAATCGTTTTCGTGGAGTTCTAGCGGATTTACTTATGGATTTCAATAGTTAATATGTTTTGATACCTTAGGGTATGGTGATTGTATGATAATCTAGTTGTGCTTATTCGTCTTGTGAGCGTCGCGAACTTAAATGATAGCGTGTAATCTCTATCGAAGTGAAAGTGAATATAGGGGTTTAGAACTTGTCATGCTAGCATAGGTTCATGTATTTGATATTCATGATTCGTAGCTAATTTTAACCATCTTACTTGCCCTATGTAATCACAATAGATAACTTATGCATTAAACCGTTATGTTGTCAAATTCTATAGACATATAGGGTCTCAATATAATTGGTGTCTATTCGGCTTCAATCACTTTTGTGGATGTCTGGTAGTAGGGTATATGTACAACGAAAGTTGGCGTTTACTAGTTTCGTGTTGTATGATTAGTGTCATCACCATTGCATGCTAAGGTTAAGAACAAAAACGCTATTGAATGAAGTAGTAATGAAGTTAGAATCCCATGTTTGTGTTATATAAGTAAATCAACCTTTTAATCTCTTAGTTAATTGTATGTTAGTTAATAATCTTAGTTATACACAATCTCAACTTGTTATCATCTTAGCATTGAATAATAACCATACCGTTGTTGCATAAGTACATTAATTGAAATTAACTTAAACCAGTCTCTATGGGAACGAACTAGAATTAATTCTATATTACTTGCGATCGTGTATACTAACGTGAATATTAGCGCGTGTTTTTGTCCTAACAATGACGACGATGAGCAGGATAACGACGATGAGGAACCTGATCTTCCTGTACAGCTGAGGCAGCAGCCCCGTAGAGCAGTGAAAGGAAAGGGGAGGCTATGCCACACCGGCGGGAGGTTCTGTGGTTGATTAATATTGTTTTCATGTTTCCAGCATTTTCTTCTGACTTCTTGGATTCATGTATGACTTTCAGACTTGTTGTAATACGTATTCGTTAATTACACATTGAGTTCAGACTCTTTATTATGCAATGTTCTGGTCACTTCCGTTGATGGGTATTATGTTTCAAAGCCTTTAGTAAAGAATAATTAAAAAGTTCAAATTAATTGAAGATGAATACATGTGACTTCTGCGGTAATCTTTTCCCTGAATTTTTTCCCCCATGATACTCTTTTCCGAGCAATTAAAACCATATAAAAAAATAAAAATTGAAAATAAAATACATACTACAAATAAGTTTACATCATTACTTAACAAAAAAAGAATTCAACCAAAATCAATATTAAAACTATATTTAAAAAAATTGTAAAAATGTGTCTTTCTCAAAAAATGAGCAACCCTTTCTGGACCTCCAAAAATCATATATATACAGTTTTTAAAATTAAATAAGAATTACATAATAAAAATAGGTTTACAAATCTATCCAACAAAAAAAATTAGATCAAAATTATTTTTCTTTAATTCAATATAAGAGTTCAAAACATGCCCTTCACCTTATTTTTTCAGCTTCTGCAAAACTACACAAGGCACGGGGAGGAAAAGAGGAAAATAAAAAATAAAAAAAAGGTATTATGCACCAGAACGCCACTACTTCTGGGTAACAATCGCGTGCAATTTTTGCAAATTTTTGAACAACTATCACATAAAAATGAATTTTATATTAAAATATGTCAAAAAACCAACAGAGCCGTAATCATGTCCGCATGGGCTATTTTGAAATGAGAGATTTCTAAAAAAGAAAAATGTCGGGTACACTCAGAAATTTTCCTAACATTTTTTTCGAATGTCAATATGTGTTGCGGATGGTTGATAATCTTTTTAATAATAATATGGGAAAAATAGTTAGGATATGTAGCACTACTTATTAAAAATATTAGGGTTAAAAAATATTAGGTGCGTTGTAGAAGTGAGAAAACATGCCTATAATTTATATATGAAAAAGTATTGAAAATTAATTATAGAAATAACTTTAACAGAAGTCAAATATCTAAAAGTTTATGTCGGAGTATATCAAAAATGCCTCGAAGTAATCACAGACTAAAACACCTATTTTTTTTTTGACAAATGCAGAAAGTTCTCATTAAATTGAATATAGTACAGTCGGGACAAACCCCCAACTGTCGATACAACCAGTTGATAAAACAAATAAGATACTAAAAATAATTAGATGATTTGTTTCCTGATCGTTTAACACATAGAATTTAAAAATTCTTAAAATTAAAAACGAAATCAAAGACATCCCAAGCGATACAAATTGCAGCAGCATCTCTGAAAATAGCAACATCGCAATTGACCATATCACATAAAAACTATGGTTAGCCCAGTGTTCAGAAACACCAATCGCATAAAATGAGATTGGAGAAGCGGCACCCCAGCTATCTACATGCCGGACACCAGCTATAGACATGCCGAAGGCACCCCAGCTATCTACATGCCGGATACCAGCTATAGACATGCCGAAAGTGTAAACCCATGAAAGATGAACAATCTTTAGTTGTGAAGGGTGAGCTCTTGCAATAATCACCACCGTCCCAGATCCGATGCAGGCTTTGCAGATCACCAAAAATATCAATAAATTCATCCTCAACAGATCCATCACCAGATAAATCCAAGCATGACTAAATAAAAACATAACAAACACTCCAAAAGGAGAGACAAAATACACACTCCAAGAGGAGAGACACACAAACACCCAAAAAATTGGGTTTTATTGAAAGGAAATAAACGAGAATAACAGAGAATGAAGGGGTTGAGGCTTTCCACCGGAGAAAACCAGTGGAAGCCCCTCGATTTACTTGAAAATAGACAAACCCTTACAGAGAGGATGAAAGAAGGGAGGCGGCTCTAAAACTATGAGTTGCTAGTTACTTATCCGTGATATAATTTTATTATTATACTAAAACACCTATTTTGATAATATATAGTTTGATAAATTTGGGGACCCTGCTAGTACAATGGTTCTTTGATCTTTTCTTCGGTATATTCGCCTTTTAGAAAATTTTAAAATAAATAATTTATGAGTTAAGTGTAATAGGTGACATATATGTAATAAATATTGTTAGGTCACACTTTCACTGTAGAGGGGGTGAATACAGTGTTTATTACAATCAAATCAAACTTCAAGAACTTATGTAACAGAAAACAAACTTTATTTAATCAATAAACTCTGTTACAATCTGGAACTGTTATCTCTCAGAACTTAATTTATCAGCATTTGCCATCAATGCATAGTTCTCCTCACTTTCAGAGTCTGAGGTGTCTGTCCAGCTTTTCTGCTTTGTGACAAGAGCTTTGCCTTTGTCACTCTTGGTCTTCTTGCAATCAGGAGATATGTGGCCTTTCTCACCACAATTATAACATTTAACATTAACGTAATCTCCTCTGTCAGACTTTCCTACTCTTCCTTCAGATCTTCTGAAATTCTTCTTATCAGAACTTATGCCTTTTCTGGAAAACTTCTTTCCCTTCCTGAATTTCCTGTATGCAATCTTTGTGATTCCTTTCACCATAAGAGCACACAGCTTTATCATCTCCTCATCAGCATTAGTTTCAGGCAAGCTATCAGAATCTGAGTCATCATCACTCTCAGAACTTGATGACTCAGTATCAGACTTTATGATAAGAGCTTTACCCTTGTCTTTCTTTGAGGAAGGTGGTTTGGGGGATTCCTCTTCAGCCTTGAGAGCAACTGTCCTTGACTTTCCTCCTTTCCTCTTGCTTCTTTGTTCCATCTCAAGTTCATGAGTCTTGAGCATTCCATAGATTTCATCAAGAGTTGTTTCATCAAGATTGTAGTTGTCTCTTATTGTAGTTGCCTTCAAATCCCAACATTCAGGAAGAGCTAACAGGAATTTAAGGTTTGTATCTTCAAGATCATACTCCTTATTTACTAATGACAAGTCATTCAAGAGTTTGACAAATCTATCATATACATCAGTCAATGACTCATTAGTCCTAGAGTCAAAGTGTTCATACTCTTGAGTGAGTATTGTCTTCCTGTTCTTCTTAACTGTTTCAGTTCCTTGACACCTTGTCTCCAGTGCATCCCATATCTCCTTAGCAGTCTTGCAGTTGATTACCCTGTTTGACATTACATTATCAATGGCACTATGCAATAAGTGTCGTACCTTGGCATCCTTAGCAATAGATGCTATATCTTCAGCAGTGTAATCACTCTTTTCCTTTGGTACGGTCATTGCTGCTTCACCTGCAACTACAACAGCGAGCTTGGTAGGTTTGTGAGGGCCTTCCTTGATTCTATCAAGGTATTCTGGATCTGTTGCTTCCAGAAACATGGTCATCCTTACCTTCCATATGGGATATTCAGATGGTCTCAATATGGGAACTCTGATAGTCTCATATCGACTCTGAGTTGATGTCTTTGATGATTCCTCAGTTTTGGTAGGCTTAGTTGGAGTTTCTGTGTCAGACATGATTGTTTTTTTGGATCTTTAACTGTATGTGTGTTAACAGAAGGCTCTGATACCACTTGTTAGGTCACACTTTCACTGTAGAGGGGGTGAATACAGTGTTTATTACAATCAAATCAAACTTCAAGAACTTATGTAACAGAAAACAAACTTTATTTAATCAATAAACTCTGTTACAATCTGGAACTGTTATCTCTCAGTGATGAACAAAATATCACGAGAGCTGCTAGGGTTATATTAAATAATATTCTCGATAATGATAACACTTATAGTGTAAACCCTATGTCTGTGTTTATATACTACACAGTTACAAGATAATCGCTAATTGATATGGAATATAATTCTGCTTCCTAAAATATATCAATCAGATATCTTCTATTCCAAGTATTCCATTCTTCACGGAATTCTTTCTTCATGCATATCTCTTCTTATGTTTATCTTGATCTTCTTAACTTTAATCAGCTACTGTCCTTATCTGATCGTCCTTCAGCACTTAAGTTCTGATATCTATCTCCTGATAAGTACTGATATCCCTTAAGTTCTGACTTCCAGTATAAGTACTGATCAGTTAAGTACTGATTTATTCTGTTCAAATAAGATCTGAAATCTAAACATAAAACATATTAGCCATGACATTATCAAATATATCTAACAAATATTTCTTCTATTCCTCCCAAATGTTTACATTTGTATTGTACATGAAATTTAAAAAAAATAATAAAGTAATAGAAAAAAGTTAAAAAAAGTGAGTAAAATTGTGGGACTGATTAATATTATATGTATAAAGTGGTTATAGTGTAGATAATTAATAGTTGTAGCTATTTCTTATATTATAAAACTTTAATATTTTTGAAATTTTTTAAAATGTAAATAATTGGAAATGAACATCCCAAAAAGGAAAGTGTAAACAAATGGGAGGGACAAAGGAGTAGTTTTTTACAGAAAAATTAATTTTGATGTTTGGATGTTTAATTTATAAGTAAAGTGGGGCGTTTGGTAAAATAACTTATAAGTTGTAATTTTTTAAAATTTTAATAATAATTTATTGAGTATAAAATTAAATTAAAATGATTTTTTTATTTACTTATTACAATGTCCAAACAAATATATTGAGAGATTACAACATTTTTTCTCTGCTCCTACCAATACTATCATGCAGCGCAATTTATTCACCGTCATTGTCAGTTTCATTTATCCCGGTCTCTCGACTCTGATTAGTTGTTGTAGTAGAATTCGGTGGAATGTAACTTTCTCTTTCGGCTGTGCGAAATACGCTGTCATTACAATTTGATTTTCTAATGTAGTTATGAATCGCCATTGTGTACAAAACGATATCAGTTTAAATATCTATCTTATATATTGGCATATTTGCTAAAATAGCAAATCTAGCTTTCCACACCCCGAATGTTCGCCCAATAACCATTCTATAAGAAGAATAAAGATGATTAAATTTTTCATTAGAATTTCGTGGTAACACATTCGGTGCCATCACCCCAACGAAAATCTGCAAGATGATATCTAATGCTTGATCCTTTGTACGGAGCCATGTATCCTTTTTGGTGTGCATAACCTGCATCTACAATATAGATTTTTTTTTTCCATTTGGATGTGGAAAATTCAGATTCCCTTCAGTTGTAGCCTCATTTAAAATACGACTATCGTATACTCCACCTTCCTACACCGCCCAAGTAAAAGTAAAATACATGTTAAAATCACATATTGCTAGAATATTTTAAGTGGCGTATCCCTTTTGATCAAAATAGGGTGTACGCTGTGATTTTTACTCGACATTTAATATGAGTACCATCAATAGCTCCAATAACATCCTGCATCTACACAAACTATTAACACTATAAATACATACCTTAAAACAATCAAATTTGCTATTTTGAACAAAACTGAGAATTACACACACATACAGGACTAAAGAATAGAGGGGAGATACCTTGATGAGATTTGAAGTAAGAAGTATAGAGAGATCGGACGGGATTTGAGTACCAAATAAACAGAGAGGATAGATTGGAGAGAAGTGAGAAGGAGGCACTTAGGGTTAGATTAGGGATAAGTGAAGAAAGAAAAGCAATGGGTCACATACTTTTTACTTATGGACTTATCCCGTATCAATTAGTTACTAGTAAGCTGACGTCCAAACAGTACGGCGTAAGTAGTTATGAGCTTATGCCCATTTAAGTTAACTTAACGTCAAAAAAGTACATTATCCGTTCCTTTTCAATTAGATAACAATTATTTATCTAAGTGGTGGTAATATTTTTATTACTAATTTAAAAAAATATATTTTTTTTCTGAAAAATCAAAAGTTTTCGATTTTTTTGACATGAAAAGATTTCGAAATTGCAAAATATAATTTGTAACCATGGATATCACGCTACAAGAAATGATTGAATAGATATATAATCACAACGATATAGTGCTGGTACGGTTTATTTTATTTTGTATGATGATTATTTATTTACGAAAAATAAGGAAAGTCAAACAAGACGATATGTTAATACTAAAAATATGAATTTGATCACTTGCTTCATTAAGGGATCAGCTATAAAGTTTTGATTATTTGTTGTGAAAGGGTCAAAATAAATATAGTATATTTTATTAAATTATGTGACATGAATTACTTGATCCGAACTAGTAGACATGATAATACGATGATAACTAATAAAAAGTCAAATAATAATTAAAGAAACTTACAAAAATAAAGGTTAAATTCAATTAAAAAGAAAGATTGGTCCAGTTAAAAAGGTTAGATGGGTACATTCTTGTTAATAAAATTTTAATTGTCAATTTTTTATTTATCAAAAATTGAAAATTTAATGAATGTGCTTTATTTTCAATGATGATGCAAACGAGATCAAAATGTTTAGTGATTCACTTGATAGTTCAAGCAATCTATTATCTATATGATAGTTAACCACGTAAAATATTGATATTAATTGACTGTATAAACATTTAGTTAATTACAATATTTATAGGTTCATACTGCCAAATACTTCATTTAAATTTCTAGAATATATCACACCTAACCGTAATGTGTTCCCTTTATTACCTTATGATATTGTCACATACCATAGATTTATAGATTTATTTTTGTATTTTTAATCATTTTCAAATAAGATCAAAAAACAAAAAAAAACGAACTTAGGAAAAAAAGAAGGGAAAAAGCCGGTTGTGCATGTATCTTGTTTGTTTATGAATAAAGAACATTGGTTCAAAGATAGCTACGCAAAGAAACAGCCCCTGGTTTTCTTCACTCTCCCTCCTGGTAGCCACTTGTTTCAGTCACCAGTTTTGAAATGTCACTTACAATATAAACCCCCACCATCTCCCTCTTATCCTCATTATCTCTACATCCTTTGTATCATAGCCATACCAGAAATCAAACTTTAAGTTCATTCGAATTGGTCCCTCATTTTATAATTTTAGCGAAGATGAAAACACAAGGAGGATTAAATTGCGAATCAGCGTCCCCCAAGTCATCTAGTACTGGTTCTTGTGGTTTTACATCATCAAAGCAGTCGTTGAGTTCGTTAAGTAATGGCGGCAGTGTGGAACAATCTTATGTGAAGGAAAGTAATGCTAAAGTAAACCCTGCTGGTGAGGAGTCTTTGAGGATCGTTATGTACTTGAGTTGTTGGAGTCTTAACTAGTGTTCTCTTCAGTCTCATGGGTGGCCATGTGAATTAAACAAACAGAATGAGATTGATAGACATGCAGTCTGGTATATATATATATGTTAATTTAAACTATTAGTCCAGTGCTGTAGTACAGTTTTTATGTATATATTGTAAATTTTAATTTGTTAGCACTGATTTGTCAGAGTGTTATGAACTATAAATATGTGTCAGATGCATGATGAATCTGGTTTGCAAATGCTGTAATTCGATCCAAGCACGTTGAGCCTGAATTCTTTCATACAACTCGGTTTAAGTTAGTTCAAGCTCATAGATTGAGTTTGAATTGAAAAATAGAAATCAGCTCATAGATTGCGAAATTTGATCGCAAACAAATTTAATTTTAAACTTGTTTATCATTTTTTATAGTAAGCAAGCTACTTAGCTTTTTTCATATTTGGATAATATTAATTTATTGCTATTTTTTTAGGTAATGCTAGCGGAGAGGTACAAATAGGGATAAAAAAAACTTGTTCCACTTAACCAATAAACGTATAGGGTTTACGAAAGACATGAGAATATCTATAAGGGTGAATGAGGGTGATAACAAACCTCATGACAAAAATCGTTAGTTAAAATAAAATAAAATAATAATTATAATTTTTTTAACTAAATAGAAGTATCTAAATGATGTTACATATAATTTGATAGGTAAAATTATGATTTAATAAAAAGAGCTAATCGAATATGATAATCTATATTTTTGGTCAAGGATTAACATGACCAAGTTGGTCGTTAAAATGTGTATCAAGTTGGTCAGAAAACAGTATCAAACAGGTAATTATTTTACTGAAATGACTAAATCCCACTGTTATCTTACCACGTAAATATCATAACCAACAATTTTAACTCAACAATAATTTTTTTGTTATTAATTATTAAAAAATTGAGGAAAACTAACAAAATGTAGTTGATTTTTTTAGTCATCTAAAATTGAGAAAAGCGAACAAAATTTACTCTTAACTAATTTTAATGACTTATTTCATATCATTTTTATATTAATGAAAAAAAGTGATCAGTTTAATAACTAACACCGTATAAATCTAAGCAAAATGAAGTCTCCCAGTAGTATAGAGCGTAGACTTAATATTTTCGAACTTCTCTAATGAAATTTGGACCTCCCGATTCTGAAATTAAAACTTCTGGTATTTCTCTTAACCTCTATTCAAAATTGTCCTCCAGTTGAGAGGGAATTATTAGTTTTTAATAATTATTCACTTTCATTTAATATTTAATGTTTTTAATTTGTCATCCCCTCTTTCTATAAACTCCTTATCATGTAAATTATATTTTAGTTTTTAAGTTAAAGGATTTTTTGTTTCAAAAAAAAAAAAGTTAAAGGATTTTTAACAACCATGGTCAACAATTTTAAAAATTATCGATTTGTACAATTAATCCTTCAAATAAATTTTTTACGATGTACTTTTTCATTCTGATTTTTTTAAATTAGATTTCTTATTATATTTAGTAACTTTTTTACTATCAAGTGTCTGAACTTCAGTTCCAGTGGATTATAAAAAATATGTTTTTGCTGAAATGACACTTTATTTAAATTTAACTAACTGAATGTTTATTTTATTATTTTAAAAAGATTGAAATAATAATTGAATTAAATAATTCGACTCATGAGCGCGATGAGATATCTCAAGTATTTAAGGGCTTATCTCTTGTCGTCCCAGGTTCTGGGTTCGATTTTCGCTCATCCCGAGATTTGCTAGAATAAATACTTAATTGTAAGGCATATAAGTCATATTAGTCAAAAAAAAATAAATAATTCGACTCATTATTTGTTTACCAAATTACACGCCAGAGAGTCATAAAATATAAGGGATGTCAATGGGTTATAAAAACCAGCCTAGCTGACTCTACCCAAATCAAACCGAATCTAATCTAATACGAAAAAAATTAAAACTAAATTTTAACAGGATTAAAAAATTTTAAAATCCAATTAAATGGATAAGGTTACGGTATTCGTGTAGTCTGTCCGTACTGCTACTTGTTATTATATGTTTTAAGTTAAATTTTTGTATTCAATCTTTTTAAAAACGATTAATATTTAATATTATTATATTATGAATGCGAGTTTGCTTGAAAGTTACATATAAATATAATCATGCATGATCAAAATTTTATTTAATTAAACTTATAAAAAAAACTTACTTTAATTATATACACTTGACAGTATTTAGTTGTGACTTGATAAAAAATCTCTAGATAAGTATGATTGTAAGATATATATCAAATCAAAAAATTGTGCTTTAAACTTCCCACCAAGTCTACATTCTTTTATTTTAACATATTATGTGCGAACATGATAATTTTTTATATTTTAACGATTAAAATTAACCCAAAGCAATTCAAAATTTAGCCGACCCAGCTTAATTTTTTTTTTTTTACGAAAGCTTAATAAAATTTAAATCCCAAATTAAGGGGTCGTTTGGTTCGCGGAATACTATGTTCTTGAAATGAGTAATCATGTTAAGATGGTGTAGGATTGAATTATCATTCTTGATATCATTTTTTTGGTTAAGTGGAGTAATGAATATATTTAATTTATTAATTCTTATTAATTCAAAAAATTAATTAAATTCTATTTTTTTTATTTTAATTTATTATTTAATTTTGTATTAAACATTTTCATAAAATTGTATAAGAAATGAAAAATAAATATAATTCTCGTATCTATTTTTCATGTGTATATCCCCGTTATAATATCAAAAACCCATAATCAAATTCATACTTGAGAGGTTTGAAATATGATTTTAGAAAATTAAATATCATAACTAAATATCATATGAATTTAAAATGATCAAAATCTAAATTGATATCAGAAAAATGTAAATCAAACCACCCTAAATGGGCGTTTGTTTAATAAATTAAATCGGCTGAAATTAACAGAGGATTATTTAACACGCTAACCTCAACCCGACCTGCGGCACTGCTGTATAAAAGAAGTAAGACGAAAGGACAAGTCAACTCCAAATTAACTTAGCCACCGCCTCCTTTGATCATTCACCAGCCCGTTACATTTCGAAACAACCCCCCTAAACACACATAGCCCTTACTATCCGACGTCGTTTCAACGGTTCATAACATTTTGTGATGATTTAAAACCCTCCGATGATGGCGATCACCGACGAAAACTCACCGTCCGACGGCAAAGTCTGGGGCCTCTTCAAACTCCCGTTTCGCAACTCCGTTAATTCCAATTCGAACACGTCTCACTATCATCAAAGTCAAATTAACGGAGTAGTTGACGGCGCTAACGGTCAAAGCAGCTCAAGTAGTAGTTCTGTGTCTTCCGTTGCCAGATCTTTGATTCCCACACGACGTCGTTTGCGTCTTGATCCTGCTAATAAACTCTATTTTCCTTGTAAGTCCTTTTTCTCTAGCACTTGTTTGTACATTTTTGCATAATTTAATTGGTTTGCCCTGATACCAGAAAATTTTATTTATTTATCAGGTTCGAACTACATTTTATTAAAATATTTGTTTAAAGGTGTGTGCTTTTTAAAGTTTAATTTAGTTTATAAAAGCTTATTAATGTGTTTTTTATATATTAATGTGATACGGAAATTTTTGTGATTAAATTATCTGAATAAAACTTTGATGGTTTTCTTTTCAAAGAATTTGCGGAGGAATTTGTTGAGTGAACTTGATTGTATCGACTATCATAAATCGTACTGTAACATATTGTTTAGTTGCTGAAAGTTTAATGTATATGGCATGTTAGAGCAAGTCGGTTGATGGAAGTCTAACGTATATTGGCATATTAGAGCAAGTCGGGTGATGATGAAATTCTAACGCATATGGCATATTAGAGCAAGTCCAACAATCTCTGACCTCACTTTTTATTTAAAATATAAAAAACTAGTTTACTAGCCGCACTTCACAACGACTTTATAATATTTCTCATCTAAAACCCTAAGGTTTATTCTCTCTGTCCCATAATACATTTCATTTGGGCACAAAGGTTAAGAAAAAGTGAATGTTGTGAGAAAAAAGTAAGGAAAATGAGTTAAGTGGTGTGACCAATCAATATTTAATGTATAAAGTTAGTGCGGTGGAAGAAAGTATATTATAAATTTTTTATTATTTTTGTTAGGTTTCGAAATTTACAGAATTGAATAGGACATCCAATAAAGGAAAATGTGTAGAATTGAATTGGACAGATGGAGTAATATTCTGACCCTCCCCCTCACTAGAAAGCCCATTTATGGGTTGAAGGGTGGATCACGGGCGCTTGGGGCATATTTTTTTGATAGATATCTTTGGTGCATTAGTCTGCCTTTCGTGTCCATAATATAATAAATTGTGAGAATGTTGAACGTGGCAGTAGTGAGTCGAACCCAACAATCATCTCTTTTAAAACCTTAAGATTTCGGAGTAAGCCCCTTTCCATGATATAATATTAATATTCTAAATGTGTTTTTAAATAAAATATTAATAATATATCTAACACAAATATGTGTATTATATATATTGGCCATTTCTCCGGGGGAACCGTTTTATATGGAGAACTGTGGAGAACCCTTGATTCTATTGTAAAATCTCATCACAAATTGTTAAATTTTATTTCAAAAAATATAAAATGCGATGCTAGTCTAGAATAATAACTATATTTGAATATAATAAAAGGTTTAACATTTAAAATTTGAAAAAAAGATTTTAAATTTGATTCTAAAGCGGAATAATTTTGGATAATTGTGATTCTACTACAGAACCACTTTAAACTTTTTCGTTAAATTTTAATGATTTTTTAAATAAAAAATTATGTAACTTCATTTTTTAACTTGGTAATTAAAATTTGTAACTTTATATGATGAAAAATGAAATAAATTGTATATTTTATATTTTTTAAATAATGGTTCTCTACAGAATTCTATATAAGGGAGCCCTCCATGGAGTGCTACCTATATATTTATATAAATATATAATGGTTCTCTACGAAATTCTAAGAGAGTTCTCTCCGGACCATCTAGTGAAATACTTCACATTTTCATTCATAAATCTCAGGTTAAAAAAAAGTAATGAGCTTCAATTCTTCAAAAACAGTGGAAAATTATTAAAACTCGGTCAACGTTATATTCAGCTTGTTTAAAAGGAATAGACTCCATCTCTGGTTCATCGAGAAACAAGTTTGCAACTTCTAGAACACTTTCCTCCACGTGATAAAGTTTATATGGGCCGGGCTTTTTCTAGTTGGGCTAAGTTCTTTCTAGTTGGGTCGAGTCTGAGGCCTGCTGCCCCCGAGTTGATTGGTGGCGAGTCAAACCCTGTTTTTGTGCCGACTCGTGCCGACTCGCCAAATGGGGAGTCCAACTCTCCACATAGCGAGTTCGACTCTCCACATAGCGAGTCCGATGCGCATTCAGGCGAGTCGGGGCCGAGTCGGAGAGTCCGGAGAGTCGGACTCTCATACGACAGCCAAAATAAAGAGTTTGTGCTTCCTAGATTTTATTTATCACTAATTGTTTTAATTAAAATTCAATTTTCAATTTGTATTTTGAAATACATAATATAACATCAATATTAAATTGTCGCATAGAATATACATATCCTAATGTACTGTTGTAAACATATTTACTCTCATTGAGCCGCTCTCGTTGTTCCCAAAATCTAATAGATAAAACGCTAATCTAATAAAAGATTATATATCTATTAATTAATTTTGTAATATCATAAATTTAATTTAAATATTTTTAAAGATTAGTTTCATCTTATAATTATATTGTTATATAATAAAAAAACATCATTAACTGCTATCTAACTTGGCACACAGTGTTAAACTTGGACATAATAGTCACCGACTTGTAATCACATGTTGTGTTTACGAAGACTCGGTCTAATTGTTTAAAAACTGATTGTATTCGATAAGCACCATAGAAATATTGAACATAATACCCAAATCAAATTACTTTTTTTTGAATGATTTTGCGAATTGCAAATGATTTTCTTATTTAATTTACTGTATTTGATTTCCGGTATAAATACACATCCTTGCATCAATATATATGTCACTTTTCCGTATTATTTTCCATTTATTATCTTCATTTCATATTATATGTGGTCTTTAAACTGGTTAAACTATTGAAAAGATTTGACATAGAATGAATCTCATTCCACGGGTCCTACTTGGGTACAGGGCAGAATTGCAGAAACAGCAGAGTCAACACAGCATAGCCTATTTACTTAGTTGCTATGTTTTCAAGTGCAAACTGCTTAAACACTTAAATGTATAACTTACTTATTTTCTCTTTATATTTTTTATACATAGACTAGTTTAGTTGATGCAGGATAGACTTCCAAAAAGATGGAATCATAAAATGGAAAAGATAAATGGATAAACTTAGGTCTATGAACTGCAGAACACCCATTGCCTCAAGGGATTTCCAATTGTTGGATAAATCAAGACTGATTGCAACCCAAATACGAGGCGCTAATCAATATTGATATGAACCATTGTTAATTGATAATATGCAGGGAATTATACCACTCATGTAGGGAATAGAACCCCTAATAACCGAATGGACTTCAGGGTCTCTTTGATATTATCGTTGTGTGATATTATCGTTGTCATGGTTGTCACGGCGCTCGACTAGTCGAGTAGTCGAAATCTGGCAGTCGACTGAACATGTCGACTTGCGAAAAATGCATATTTCGGGCGACTGGTCGACTGACTCGTCGACTGGGCGGCTAGTCGGTTCGACTGGTCGTTATGGGCCTCCAACTGGTTTATTTTAGTGACCCAAATCTGGCCCACATTCATTTTAGCCCAATATTTGAACCATAATTTCTAATATAACTAAAAAACGACGCTGCCCAGCACCATCAGCTTATTATGCATACAAATTATGTATGTATATGCATATGAATTTTCAGTTGATGTTTTATAACTATACATACAAATTTGTATGTATATATGCCATGTTTCGTTTTATGGGCTTTGTTTTAGTTGATTTTTGAAGTAATAAACTTATTATTGTTTTCAGTTGATGTTTTAAGTTTCATTGCGGCACTATCTGTCTATCATACATCATTTCTTGTTAATAGTCACTTGCATTTTACAAAATCATAAGTATTTTGCTTTGTTGTTATCTCTTTCCACTTACCCATGCATTCTCTTTAAGTATTTGGATCCTAAAATTCTGAAATACAACATTAAGTTGGCTGTTAGAAACCTCAAATACATAATATGTTATTATATATAATTTTAGTAATATATTATTATTTTTTCGATTAGTCTACGACTTGTCGACTAGCCTGAGGTCCATCGACTCGCCTGACAACCATGATCGTTGTGAACACAACAACAGGTTTTTGCTGAACAACACTTAAAGAACTGTTGGAAAAAATTTAGAAGCGGGTTTCTTCAATTTTGCTCTCATACGTGTGTCCATCGGACATGACATGGGTGTGGGATGGGATCGGTGTTGGATCCTTTAGATGGAAACCGACACTTTGACTTTAATAAATCTAGTTCAAAATAATTTACAAGGCCTCACAACTTGATCCTCTTAATTCTAAAGAGGGATGTCTATAGATTACTATTTTCATGCTATTCTTTTGATTTATATTATTAATATTTTATGTACATGTTTACTTTAAGTGGTAGAAGACACGAATTTACAAATGTAATGTATAAAAAGTAGGTATAATTTCGCTTATATGAAGGTTATATGCCGAATCCCCGCACCCGTGTCCAATTTTGGATTCATATCCACGAATCCTAATTTTTTAAAAACTAAGAGTCCGACACTTGGATCCGTACCCGTATCCGACAACCCGAGTCCAGGTAACTTAGTACATCATTAATGAAAGGGTCCTAGAAACACAAGTACACTACCATATTCTTCTAGTCCTTGCCACTATAAACTGTGCTACTCTGACTTCTTTGCTGCCATGCCCTTGTCCAAAACTAAGCCATGGGACTTATGGTTTGTCACATTCTTTGAATGCAATGTGAACACTTGGAATGACCTAAATACTAAACATCATATCATGTGTGAACTTGTGATATGATATAAAATTTGAGAAGAAGGGAAGGACAAGAGAAGACGCCTAATCCATAAAGTCTCTACAAAAATATGTATTTTTTGAGTTCTATTGTTAATTTTGGCTACAAAATTATATTTATTATATTTACTTAATTACAGCTTTTGTCGTGTCCTTGTGCTTATGTACAAAAAAAAATGACATTCGCATCTTAAATTTTGTGAATTTTGAGTCTGACACTCGGATGTCTCAAACTCCATGTCCGAATGATATATTATCTAGGTTACTATGATCTGGAGCAAGTTAAATCACCTTGATATTATAACCAAGAACAGAAATTAATTGACTCGAGCTAAAGTAACAGAATTCATGTCCTAAAGGCACTTCCTTTCTTATCCACTCCGCGAAGTTCATATTGATGTGTGCTGCAATGTTTAGATTTTATTTAAGTTTTGATTGAGTAATGGATTATATGCAGCGGCTAGAATTGTCATGACCGCACAGGAAACAAGAGATTTTTAAGTTCGATTTTCCCCCATGACTGTTGATGCTTTATGCCCTACCTTACCGAAATGTTTCTACAGTAAAGTTAAAAATAAAATTTATTCATTGTTCACACTTTTGAACTGTGAAATATTGTTCTGCTAATGCTGCACTATTATTGTTTCTCTTTTAGTGCAAACACAAACCTTCTATAGTGTCTTTTACATTTTTTTTGGGAAATCTGATAATCTTGGTGCAATGCTACATTAGAATCTGTATGTAGGCAGACATATATCTCACTTATCTGTACTGATTCAGTGCATAAACATTCTTTATCACATGAAAACAAAAAAGAATTCTACATAAATTAATGTTGTGCATTTATTATCCTATTGAACTATTGACCTTTATAATTAAATTCAAAATGACTCATTTTCCTTGTGCATTTGTTTGAATTAATTTTGAGTATTGCTTAAGTTTTATGTATAATTATTTTTCCAGATGAACCTGGCAAGCAAGTTCGAAGTGCTATTGGGATCAAGAATACAAGCAAATCTTATGTAGCTTTTAAGGTTTGTTACAAGCTCGTAATTTGCTTTCATAACCATAATGCATTGTCTTAGTTTAGGAATTTTGTGCTACTACATGTGTTAATCTTTAGTATGGCTTCCTTATCTGACTTGTGACTTTTGATATCCTCAGTTAACTTGCTAAATTTGTTTTTTGGTGCTATAGTTCCAAACAACTTCGCCAAAGAGCTGTTTCATGCGTCCTCCAGGGGCAGTTCTTGCCCCTGGCGAGAGTCTTATAGCTACTGGTAATTTCTTACTCGCTGGTTGTTACCCATTTTTTCTATTATAGTAAAAGTTACATAGAAATTAAAAGTAGCAATATTTAGATGATTGCATGTCCTATGAGTTTTATGTTCATTCAGTTTAACTTTTGTTTGATACTGTAGTATTTAAGTTTGTGGAGAATCCAGAGAACAATGAAAAGCCAATGGATCAGAAGACCAGGGTGAAGTTTAAGATCATGAGCCTGAAGGTGCAAGGACCAATGGACTATGTACCTGAATTGGTACGTCATGTACCTGTTTTGATGGTTTTGTTTTTGGAAATTTCTCCGTAGTCGCCTGTAGAGGAGTTATAGTCACTTGTCCTTTGCTACCATATCTTTTAATTTTGTCTCTGATAACTTTTTGCTTTTTTCATTTCAGTTTGATGAACAAAAGAATCAAGTTGCAGTTGAGCAGATATTGCGGGTCGTGTTTCTGGATGTGGAACATCCTACCCCTGTAAGTTTGCTTATTATGTTTCTTATATTACAGAGTAATCGTCATTCTATCTTCTACATGGATTTAGTATCTGCATTTTCTTATTTAAGGTAGTTGTGCATTTTCCTGTAAGCCTTTCAATTGTGTCACATTTTTATTTATGTAAGCATTCCTTAAAAGTTATACCATAAGTTAGAACTTTAAAGCATGCTGACTTATGAACTGTTCCTTCTCTTATCGCAAGGCGCTGGAGAAATTAAACTGTCAGCTTGCTGAGGCTGACGCTGCTGTTGAAGCTAGCAAAAAACCTCCGGAAGACAGAGGTCCAAAGATTATCGGTGAAGGACTGGTCATAGATGAATGGGTGGGTTTTTAATTAGATTTGAATTGGTTATGTTTCCTGAATAATTTATTGCCCAATTATTTCCTTAGTGTTTTCTATTTGTTACTTTTGTAGAAAGAAAGACGAGAAAGATATCTGGCTCGACAGCAGGTGGAGAGAGTAGATTCATTGTAAAATGCTTGCTCATACCTTGTGGTGTTACTTAATGGTGCGTATTGTTATGTTGTAATATTTATTGAAATGTAACTTTTCCACCTTTGCTAATGGTGAAGGTTTTTTTTAATGTCGGGAGTTCCTTTTGTAATTTAATTCATTATCTTTCTGGTCCACCAACCAATCTTGTTGATAATGTATTTTAATTTATTGCTTCCTCTTTTGTAATTTAATTCATTATCTTTTCAGATTATATACCTGTACAGGTTATTAGTTAGCTATTAACTTTTGAGAATTACTATATGATGGTAATTTATGTTAGAGCTTGTAAGGGTTAAATATTATTGTTAAGTTTCTGATAAAAAGAAAACACTGGGGGTATAGAACTGTATATAATAATGTTAATCTGCCGCCTGCAGGGCAAAACAACTGAAGGTTGGGTATTAAGCTCTCCCATGGCATGTACTTCAAACTACAGGTCAAATGGTGATTTCCTGATTCACTTCTTTGTCGTTAAATTAAACTTCCATCGAGAGGGTTTATCATGTTTGAATCATGGAATTTTGACAATGGTTAATGAGAATGACATGTACCAAAATTATATTTCCATTCTCATTAATTAGGTTGAAATCCCACGATCCAAATGGTACCATCGTGCCAACAAGGCAACACCATTGTTTTATGAGTACTTGACTCCTCTGTGTTCAGAAAGCAAGTATTCATTTTATTCGGCTTGTCTGCTTTACTCTAAGAATGATATGCCGTAACATGCGCAATTTAAGCAAATCAACTAGTAAAGTGCCTTGCTCTTCTCATCTTTACTATTGTTGAAAGCAGACCAATTAGCAGTAAGCATTTACTTCAGGACATCCATTAATTTGTTTGTCATTTAATAATATTAAAATTTATACATACCTAGTTGTTCAACAAATTAATCAATTTCTTCTGTATATTTTAATTGCATACACTATCTTGTTGGTATAGTCGAACAGGTGAGAAAGACGGCATTTGAAGATCGGAAAGAACAATGCTGTCTTGGGGGCTTCACTTTTTGTTAGTCTTGTTCCAGATAGTTCAGTATAAATAAAAGGGCTTTGGCTATAACTCAAATTATAAGAAAAACTATTTGAATCTTCTTTAAATTCACCCCTGTGTTGGTGAAAGAACAATAGAGAATTTGTAGTATGGCTAAGTCAAGCAACAATAAGAGTTCCTTGTGCATTTTGATTATATGCTCTCTTCTCCTCATTTTGACTGTTGCTGAGAGCAGACAAGTTTCCCCCAGTAAGAATTGGATAACGAGATCCTGTCGTAAATATTTACACATCTGTTCTCTGTTTTCACACAGATATACAAATGAAAAATGTAACAGATTAATGTTCCACACTCTCAGAACCTAATATCTATCATATATTACATGCTCTGTTTAAATACGAGCAAGTCCGTGTGGATGTTCTATGGCATATGTTTGTACTACATGCATAAAGGTTAACCTGTATTTATCTCATTGTCATCGTCTTTTTCTAACAGGAATTGCAGAGGCGCCAGCAGTTCTAATTTGCGATCTAGTGTTTGGAGTAAATAGTGGCGACACATGCTTTAGTATTGCTCAAGGTTTTGGTTTGACAAGTGGTGAATTTGAATCCATAAACCCTAATGTCAACTGCGCTGCATTGTTTGTTGGTCAGTGGATTTGCGTTGAAGGAAGTTCTTAAGAAGATTTCTCATCCTGGAGTGAAGTTACATTTACTTACTGCATCAATAATGAAGAGAAGGCCTGGCAATTCATTGTTTCAGCTATGCGCTAATTTACCTGATTCCAACAATTTTGTTTTTAGTTACCTAATTGGTTTATTCTGTTCATAAATGATGGATATCCAGTAAGCCAGTGATTCATCCATATTGATGTTCTTCAATGTATCATGTACTGGTTAATAAAAGTTTAGAACGTTAACACAAGTTAAACTAAGTTTACTTCTGAACTCATTTCCATGTGAGTGTGGACGACAATAATTAACAGATGATTAATTTTTTTGGATATTTAATTGCAGTTCATCTTCAGGAGCCACCTGCATGATTGATTATATTAGGAGCCACCTGCCAGAATAACTTTTAGCGCGAGAACGGTTATTTAGCACGCATGATAAATTACCTAACAATTTAATACAAAAAAGAGAAAATTGCACTTTGCACCTTCTTATTTTGTTTCAAAAACAAATGTGTATCAATAGTATTGGAAACTCAGTTTGCACCCCTCAACTTCAACCTGCCAATTCAGAAAGCACTCCTTCGACGATTATTATTAAAAAAGTAAGGGGTAGAATGGAAATTTCAGTAAAATATTAACTAAACTAATTTTTTTTTTATTTTTCTGATTATATTAAAAATTGAATTTATTATTATAGCTATAAAATAATATCTTTAAATTTTTTGAATAATATTATATAGTTGAGTTTTGAATTTTAGTAATATTATTAATGCCAAAAATTATATAATTCTACCAAAATTAAATTCAAAATAATTTTTTTTATAAATATTTTATATATATTTAATTTAATGTAATTATTTCATTTTAAAGTATTTGACGTCGTATGATTTTGAAGTGCATTTAATGAATATATTCTGATCAATATTAATATTTAATATACAAGAAATTATTTTTATAAATATTTTAACTTATTTTTGAAATTCTAACTAAAATTTATTTACATTTTAAAATAAAGTTCCATTTTTACCCCTTATTATTTTAATTATAATCTGCAAAAGGGTGCATACTGAATTAGTAAGTTGAAGTTGAGGGGTGCAAGTTGTATTTCCGAAAGTTCTGGTACAAAATTATTTTTTTAACTTTGTTCGAGGGTGCAAAGTACATTTATCTCTAAAAAAATGTAAAATATGTGCAGAAAATTGGTGTGCACTCTTTCCACTTGTGCAGAACAATTGTTTACATTGTCAAGTCTGGTTTGCGAACGACTAATCTCGGTTGGTAAACGGCTGAGATTTCATTTCAAAACTCGGCTAGACATCTGGCAAAGCAAGTTAATTGTGATATAAGGATACAGGCTCACGCAAAAAATCGGAAACTGGCTCACTGACAGACTTGATTACAACCTACAGCATTATATTGTTTATGAACTGGTTTGTGCATACAGACTCTTATTCGTGTAAATGTTACTGTATTCTGATTCAAGGTCCAGGCAAGTACAGTAATGGCCAAGGCCCAAGATCAAGATTTATAGCTATATATATTGACGCACTTTCATACTCTAAACCTTGGTCCAATTACACTTTAAGTCAGAAATGCTGCAAAGTTAAACTTGAGATTTTAAATAGTGTTGTAAATTCTAACATGTACTGATGTACATCAGTGCGGAGTTAGCAATGAGAAACGACAGCATATAAACAGGCATAAAAAAGACAAAGAAATATAAATTACAATCCGACAAAGAGGCTAAATTTATGTGATTTGATCCATTTTTTGGCATATGTTGTCAGCTTAGGATCTTACGAGATTCGGATCCCACTTGGACTGAGCCCCAACTACTATCAGTTGTAAGCCCTCAAACTCTCATTAACATTGCAGTCAATGGTCGATTCAGACAAACAATCAGCTTATTTCTTAACGAATTCAACACACATTGTATCATAAGTACAGATTCATATGCTTCTAAATCATATGCAGCCGCAGTTATGTACATATATAATACTATTGGATTGTTGTTTGGACATGGGCACAAATGTATTAAATATTTGAATCCGTTCCATGGCTCCATCCATCTCATTGTTAAATTCGCGGAGAATCAAGAGTTTTTGGTTAACTTATCCTCTGGGGTGGAAAGGAACAACCGAATAAATCTCAGGTAACAATGCTTTTTGTCGCAGTTGTTGGCATGTACCTGTTACTGTTAGTCTCATTAGTTAAAGAATTCAGTATAAAAGGAAGCCATACGTGGAAGTATTGTAATCAAAAAGATATTTTGAATTAAGCTAACTTCCCCTAAGCAATTTGGCATGGCGAAGCTAAACAACACCAGAGCTGCCTTGTTGGTTCTCGTACTCTCTCTTTTCCTTATCATCGCCATTTCTGAGAGCAGACATGTTTCCAGTAAGTTCACCTTTTGATTTTCCCTTGCTTAAAACTCTGCTCGCGTGCAAAGATGTTAATGCAAAAAAATGTTATCTGCCATGTTTCATCTTATTATTCTGTGTTATGATTATAATTTTGATATTATCTTTTGTAATGAACAGGTGCTGCAAAACCCAAAGCAATTGTAACATGTGATACAGTGTTTGGAGTGAGGAAAGGAGACACTTGTTTCGACATTGCTCAGAATTTCAAACTCACAACTCCAGAGTTCGATTCTATCAATCCTAATGTCAACTGCTCTGCATTGTTCGTGGGACAATGGATTTGTATCGATGGAACCGCTTAAGAAGCTTAAATATCCTCACTGAACTGAATTCAGGAATATCAAATAAAGTGCAGTGAAATAAGGTCTTAGACCTTGCTTAAAAGCTTCTACATGTTATATTTCCTCTTCTTGTTGTGCTACTTAAGTAAACTGGATGTCAAAAATGGGCATCCGAAATTTTCTTAGTTACTTGTAATCCTTCCGGTTCCGGTTAATGGATTCACTATCTTTGCTCTCATTTTGTCTTCAGTATTTTCTTGCATGAGTTATTGTTTATTTTTTAAAAGTGTGCACGCGTCTTTTCATTATTCGGTTCCAAAATGGACGAGAAACTAATTTTAGCACCGATTTCAATATGCATGGTGATGGATTTTGGAATGCACGTTCATAATACAGTTTCAAATAGTACTGGTCGGCACACGTGCCCGAAATTAAAAATAAAAGTATCACATTATTATTTGTATAAAACTGAAAGTTATAATCCGCGCAAAATACAGATCTAAATATAATATATAAAATACTTGTAAAATATGTAGTTTAAAGAATTGAAGTTAAGTGTAACTCTAAAATTTCACAGTATAGTTCTAGTTATGAATGCGTCTAATTATTTACTTATATAAATCTGACATGTTAACTTACTAATACGATTATTTTAAAGTAAATTGATGCTTGGATGTTCAGCAACAAATAAAAATTTAAGGAAAATAAAATTTACAGAGAGTAAAATTAATTTTTGTCAGTTGAGATTTTATTACATAAAATTTTAAATACAGTTGTATAATTTTCTAGTGAGTACCAAGATTTGGGACCTAAAAATGGTTTCGCTTATTAGTATAGATAGTTGATAACCCGTGCGAAACACGGGACCGAAACTAAAAATATCGAATTAATATTTGTGGAGAATTATTCATAATCTGTGCGAAACACGAATTAAAGTTAATATATTAATATCAAATATTAAATTGGTATTTGTAAAAAATAGTTATGTAATTAAAAAGAATCGAATCAGTTATGAAATTTTCCACTATAATTCTAGTTTTGCATTGTTTTACTTGATATAAAAAATCTAACATATTAGCTTTATTTTTGTGAAACGAATTGTATCTCTATCTTATGCACCAAATATATGTTCTTTAGATAATTTAATATTAATTAATATAATTTGATAATTATCTTATAATTAGCCTTTTCAATATAGTTTATTTAATATTACATAATTATCGATAAAAACTAATTTACAAATTAAAAGTAAATAGATGTTATTAAACTTAATTTGATATTAATAAATATAATCTAAATACAGGCCATAAATTTGTTACTGTTAAAATATATATTTTTAATTTAAAGTATATAAATGTTGTGATGGATAGTAACAAATACGATCGTTAAATCAATAATTATCATTTTATAAGTTAATAAATGTTACTAAAGTCATTTGCTATTATTTAATTATTTTTAAAATAATACTACATAAAATAAAGTTCACAGAGAATAAACGTCAATTCGTATTAATAGTTTACTTTGTAGTTAGTAGTTTTTCAAAATAAAAGTAAAATATATGTTATTTTACTTAATTTAACGTAACTTAATAAATTTATTAATATAATTTATAAATAAATAAAGTTTACAGAGAATATAAATCAATTCGTGTTAATAGTTTGTAGTTTTTCTAAAATTAAAAATAAATATAAGTTATTTTACTTAATTTAACGTAACTTAATAAATTTTTAATATAATTTACAAATTGTTTAAAAAATATTTTTTATTTTATGAAGTAAATAGATGATTGGATGAACACTAACTAAAAAGAAAATAAAATTTACAAAGAATAGAAGTCGAGTTGTTTTAAAAACAAAGTTGATAGAAAATAGAAGTCAACTTATGTCAGGTAAGTACCTGTTGTGGAATAAAAACCTGAGTACTTTAGTATTTAATGCTAAGGTTGGTGAGATTCGAGTTTTAATGGCTGCTCTTGCGTTCGGGACTATCGATCCTTGCAAGATGCCTACGTATCTCTGTGTTGTAGAGAATCAAGCCAAAAACGTAGTTCTAGATTAAGGGGTAGAGCCCTTCATATAGAGCTGAGTCTAGGGTTAGACTTCTGTTGGGATACTTGGTGGACAAGTCTCCAACTTAGATGGTGATTAGGATTTCTATTGAGGAAGGAGTTCCAGAACCTTCTGTGTAGGACTTTGAGTCCGTTTAGAACACATGTCTCTGCTCTTCCAGCCGTATTGGGCATGGTCCATGACCAGCTCGTGTTCGTGGACTTGGACGACCTCCGGTGGTAGGCCTTTATTGTTTGGGCCGTCATGGGTCTGTTACGAAGCTTCAGACCAGACATGCCTGTTATGAAGCTTGGACCAGACATGTCTGTGTTGGACTTTTCGGACAAGAAGCCCAAGTGTAATTAATGCGACATTTAATGTGTCTTTAGGATATATTTTCTATCCATATCATTTGCCCCATAAATTCCGTGAATACTGCTCGAGTTTTCGTGGAAATTATAATGGTCTATTCGCGACTCGGGGTACTTTTGGCCCTTCTCGGGTATCGGCCCTTCATGGGTATCGGCCCTTCATGGGTATCGCCTCGTTAGCGTAAAGTATGGAGCGACCTACATGTTTACAACGGCTTATTAGTGTGAGCATACACACTTAAAGCCCTCGTAGGGGTTATTTGAATGGTATTCAACACTAAATGGTCCTAATCGGGACTATAAAGCGAGCGTTTATCACCCCTTAACCTTCGTCAAGGTTAATTATTGAGTGAAAGCTGTTAACTGGCCCTAATCGGGGCTAATTGACCCTAATCGGGGCTAATTTCCATGTACAAGTTGCTAATTAGGCTTAAAAGAGCCTAATTTTAAGCTACAATGCACTAATTGGCCTTAATCGAGGCTAACATGCCCTAATCGGGGATAATTAGGACTAATCAATATGCATAAGACACTAATTATCCTTAATTCACACTAATTATAAGAGCGAATGGGTTAAACAACCCTAATCTGGGCTAATTTCATCATACAAATCACTAACTATCCCTAATTTAGGTTAATTACACCTAATATACATTAATCAGCCCTAATCGGGGCTTAATTTCACTAATCGGCCCTAATCTGAGCTTAATCTTAAAATCCTGAAAATTTAAAATTTTTTAATTTTTTTCTGATTTGTTTCCATTTTTTTCGAAATTTTTCAAAATTTTCGAAGGGTGGTCGTCGGGGTTGAGCAGAACCTCCTGGGGCAAGAGGCTCTGCTCGGCCTCATGCCCCCAATTGTGGGCTGCTAGGCATGTTTGGAGGAGACCCTCCTGGTCGGCCACCTCCTGGTCGGCCACTTATTGGTTGGCCTGGAGGTGGTTACCCAGGGGTTCCTGCCCCTCACCTTTTTTTCTTTTTTTTGAGCTTCTCACTAGGAGTTCAAGGTTTCTACATACCTTTTTATGTCCTTGTTGCTCTTGGTTGTCCATGGAATTAATTTCATGGTTGCCTTTGAGTTCCTCAGGGCTCTGCTATGACTGTTTCAGCGAACGTTCTGTACTCATCCCGGTGGACGTTCTGTACTCGTTCTTGCTGAACACTCTGTGTTCTACTGAACTTTCCCTTATAGGAAGTCTTATACTTCATTAGACTCCAAAATTCTCTTATTGGATGTTATACACTTCAACCAACTCGTTCTCGTAAACGTTCTAGTCTTCACGAAACTAGGTTCTGCTGAGAGTTATCGTTTTTAAGAAATTTCCTAAGGACCTCTCAAGAGGGTCTCCAGAATAACTTTTGAAGGCCTCATAGCTATCCTACAGAAGTTTCTGATAGGCTGAAAGGCCTCAATTTCTTGGCTGGTAGGCCAAGGCCACTACGAAGGCAAGTTGTGGTATCAGGGCTCTGCTACAGAGGCTCCTAGTAGGCCAAAAGGCCCCAACTTGTGGGCTGGTCGGCCAGGGCTCCCCGCATGTAAGTTGTGGCCGTCACGGCTCTGACACGGAGGCTCCTGGTAGGCCAAAAGGCCCCAACTAGAACCGGCCAAACGAACGATTTGGCTCGGCCCGATCGCTCTTCGGCTCGGAAAAAATTTGTATAATTCGGCTCACCACGTGCCGGTTCATAATTCTTTCAAACCGTATATTTTAACGAACCGAACACGAATCCAATATTATAAAATCGGAACCGGCCCGTAACCGAACCGACCCGACTTGCTTTATTCGCCAGCGATTAACAGTCACGCACAGCCCGCTCGGCACGCGGTTAACCGTTCGACCCGCGAGTGTCCACGCTAACTTCCTATTACAAATTTTATAATCCAATTCAAATACACTTCATACATGCAATTGCACCACATCCACATACAAAACAATTAATAATAATACATTTATAACACATCTCACAGGTGTCTAGTCACCAATTCTCAAAGTAAAAACCTCGAAAACCGTGCTATATAATCAAACCCCCTCTCCCCTCCTCTTCTTCCATCCTGCACCTTACCAGAACCACGAAAAATCGATAAGAGTTGTAGCAGCTCTCCGACGTTTGCACGCCCTGGTTCTCCAGAAGAATTAAAAAAAACAAAAAGTTACCAAATTCGTTAACTGGTTATTCGCCTAATTCGTTAACTGGTTATTCATTACTTCGCCTAATTTGTGGCCCGCCTTTAACTGCCAGAATTCGTCGGACCGCCGGAGTCGCCTAATTTGCGAGCCGATTACGGGTTCATATTCAGTCAAATCGGCACGGCACTGCATGACACGTCCATCTTCACGGGCCGTTCACGATCTACCTGATTCATGAACTGGACCGCCGGAAATTCGGCCCGGCACGCTCGGCCCTACCGTTTGGCCGGCTCTAGCCCCAACTTGTGGGCTGGTCGGCCAGGGCTTCCCCGCATGGAAGTTGTGGCCGTCACGGCTCTGACACGGAGGCTCCTGGTAGGCCAAAAGGCCTCAACTTGTTGCCTGGTCGGCCAGAGCTTCCCCGCATGGAAGTTGTGGCCGTCATGGCTCTGATACGGAGGCTCCTGGTAGGCCAAAAGGCCTCCATTTATTTCCTTGGCGGCCGAAGCTTCCCCGCATGGAAGTTGTGGCCGTCATGGATCTGATACGGAGGCTCCTGGTAGGCCAAAAGGCCTTCATTTGTTGCCTGGTCGGCCGGAGCTTCCCCGCATGGAAGTTGTGGTCGTCATGGCTCTGATACGGAGGCTCCTGATAGGCCAAAAGGCCTCCATTTGTTTCCTGGTCGGCCAGAGCTTCCCCGCATGGAAGTTGTGGCCGTCATGGCTCTGATACGGAGGCTCCTAGTAGGCCAAAAGACTCCATTTATTGCTTGGTCGGCCGGAGTTTCCCCGCATGAAAGTTGTGGCTGTCATGGCTCTGATGCGGAGGCTCCTGGTAGGCCAAAAGGCCTCCATTTATTGGTCGGTCGGCCGGAACTTCCGCGCATGTAAGGGATACTTCTGGTCGGCCATGTGCCCCCCATGTGTGGGATGGTCGGCCGGGAGTGGTCTTAATGGACCTTGAGAGTCTCCTGCAGGATAGTTTGATCTATTAGGAGGAGAACGCTCTGTTCTCGTATTCGTGAGTTCAGCTAAAAAGCTAATCTTGTCTTAATCTTCACTAGTTTTGCTTATCATGGTGATTAATATAATCGTCCCTTAATTAAGACTAACGACTTGTGTTTAGCCTCAGCTAGGCTTTTCTGATCATTTTCTAGTGAACGTTCTATTCTTCATGAAACTTGTTTTCGTGGATGTCCTAGTCTTCACGAAATTTGTTCTCATGAACTCTTTAGCCTTTGCGAAACTTGTTCTCATGGACGTTCTAGTCTTCATGAAACTTGTTCTCGTTGGCCGCCTAATTTTTCAAGAATTCTCAAGGAATTTCATAGGAGTTCCACCAGAAAACCTTTAGGAGGGTCTGGATCAACCCTACATGGGTTCCTGTCGGCTATAAGGCCTTCATGTGGCCTGGTCGACCAATTCTGCTCTTTTTAGATATTTGGCCCTTTTTCTAGTGTACGTTATGTACTTGTTCTCGTGAATGTTCTACTCTTCACGAAACTTATTTCCCTCCGTGAGGGTTCTAGTCGGCCTAATCCTTCCTTGTGGAGGACTAGGGGTCAGTGACTCTTGGTAGGCCAGAATCTCACCTTCATGAGCGTCTTACTCTTCATCAAACTTGTTCTCGTGAACGTTCTGTTCTTTACGGAACTTGTTTTCGTGGAAGTTCTTATCTTCACCAGGAGCATCCCTTGGCTCTAGTTCATGGTTTTCTTGGAACCTTCTCTTAGGGGCCATCCCTATTAGTTTTGAACGTCTGTAGACGTTCCTTCGAGGACTTCCTAGTCGGCCTAACCCCTCTATATGGAGGAGTCAGCTTCAAGGACTCTTGGTCGGACATAGAGACCAAGCCCTTGAGGCCCTGGTCGGCCGTAACCTTAATGTCTAGAGCTTCTTGGCCCTTCAAGATCATATTTCATGGAAGTTCTTGAACTTCAATCTTCTCAATATCAATTTGTGGATTAGACTTCTCTCTTTTTTATTCGAGGTAGTGCCTTGCCGGGTAGGGACCTCATCTAAGGACCCTTTAGACGGTCAAAGATCTTCATGGATGGTTACTCGGCCTCCTCTGGCCGGTCAAGGGGAAATATTTTTGCTTTTTTGGACAACATGTCTCGATGGGCCTCGAACATAAACTATCATGTTCGTGTTCTTGACGGGTCCTTATAATTCAAAGGAAGCTTGTTAAAGTTGGCCTAACCCCTCCTATTTTCCATTGGTTAAATTTGTTCCAATTAGGCGAACAGCTTCCTGAGGCGGGAATGTGCGGGGCTCATGACTTGTATTTGGTACATCTCTTCTTTTTAGAACTTTCAATACTTCAAATTAAAGGAGGAGCTTGGCTGGCTTAAGGCATCCCTTGGAGGCCGGTCTGCTGGAGCCCTTTCCGAGGGATCTCCAGTTGGTCAAAGGCTTTCTCTTGAGGCTGATCAGCCTTTTTTGGTAGGCTGGAGTTTGTAATGTAGACTTTAGTTGACCATATACATTTCGTGAAGTTAGCTTTCTAATATCTTTTTCTTATTAGGCCAACGCCTACTTCACAGCTTCTTTCACTAAGAGTGCAAAATGAAGGAGTGAACACATGGCCTTGGAGGCATTGATGAAGAAACTTGAGAGAAAGTTTCAGGACTGGGATTCTAGAGCTCTCTTAGCATTTATCAACAGTCGGAAGACTTATTCAAGATGATGGACACCCATGATGATGGGGTGTGCTCTGTTAATATGTCCATTGGCTCTGTTCATAGCTCTTACCCGGATATGGTAAATTTGCAGGGCTTTCCTAGCCTTTGGTTTGTTTCTGAGGTTTCCATTATTGGCCAATCATCTGATTTTGGACTATAGATTGTCCTTTAGTGTTTAGGCCTTGCATGGCTTTGTTTGCCGTGTGTGGCTTTTATCTATTTGTGGTCCTTCATGGACTTGAACATCTTCGGTGTGTAACCTAATTATTCATCATGACTTGATTTCTGATCCTTCAGGATCTCCTGCATTTGTAGTTTGATTTCATATTCGTCTTTTATTTTCGGTAGTTTGGTCCTTCGGGAATTTTATTCATAGGATGCTCGTACACTGGTTGACTTTATTTCTCCATTTACTACTAAGTACTAGGAACATGTCTTTCATGTCCTAAACATATTAAACCTTCAACTTCGAAACGCGCCAGGTATGAGGCACTTTGTCACCGCTCAGGGTTTCTGACTTGTAGAATCCTCGTCCTCATGTTTTCTTGACCTTATACGGCCTTTCCCAGTTAGGTTAGGGGTTATCTTTTCTTTCTCTTCAACTCCTGAATCCTCAATCTTTCCTAAGATCAAGCCTCCTTGGTAAAAGAACCTTTCTTTAACCCTTTTATTAAAATAGAGGGAGGCTCTTCGTTGATGCTCTACATTACGGGCGTTGGCCTCATCTCTGACCTCGTCAATGGGATCGAGAGTGAGCCTCATGCCTTCTTCATTGGTTTCCGATTCATAATCTTCGATCCTAGGGGATCCATGTGTGATTTCAAGGGGCACCACTACCTCGGCTCTGTAAGCCAGCATGAATGGGGTAGCTTCAGTTGTCACTTTACAGGTGGTACGATATGCCCATAGTATAGGCAGCAACTCATCCACCCAAGTGTTTCTTGAGCGTTCAACCCTCTTCTTAAGTCCATCAAAGATGATTCTGTTAGCAACTTCCACTTGCCCGTTTGCCTAAGGATGTGCAACCGAGGTGAAGCGAAGTTCTATGCCGTTATCGTCGCAGTACTCTCTGAACTCTGTATTTTCAAATTGTTTCCCATTATCCGTGACAAGGATGCGCGGGATTCCATATCGGCATATCACATTCTCCCAGAAGAATTGGGTAAATTTGCTTGGTGGTTATCTTGGCTAGTTCCTTAGCCTCAATCCACATTATAAAGTAGTCTATGACTACCACAATGAACTTCCTCTGTCCCGATGCCATAGGAAATGGTCCAAGTATGTCCATTCCCCACATTGCAAAAGGGATGGGTGTGTTGATCGATGTAAGCCTCTCTGGGGGCTGTCGTACTATCGGAGCATGCCTCTGGCATCTGTCGCATCTCTTCACATAAGCCTTTACATCGGCTAGCATAGTTGGCCAGTAGAACCTCAATCGAGTTATCTTGTGAGCGATGGCCCTACCCCCAGGTGTTGTCCGCAAATCCCTTCATGGGATTCTTGAAGTGCCTCCTCTGATTCAAGAGGTCTTAAGCACTTCAAGTACGGAATAACAAAGGACTTTTTGTAAAGAAGGCCTTCAATCAACGAGTATCTTAACGCTCTAACCGACAGCTTGCGTGCCTCCTAGGCATCATCGGGGAGTCACCCAGTTTCTAAGCGGGTCTTGATTGGGTCTATCCAACAGCTTGCCATACCAACCGGTACTATCAGATTTATGACATGAACAGTAAGGGTCTTCAAGACCTGGAAGTAAATAGTTCTCGGATAATTCTCGATTTCAGATGAGGCGAACTGAGACAATGCATCCGTCGTAGTGTTCTCCTCTCTCGGAACATGTTCTGCGTACCATTCATCGAACCGAGTCAGTATTCCCTTTATGACTCTCAGGTACTTGGCCATGGTATCATCCTTGGCCTCAAACTCCCCATTAATTTGAGCAACTACAAGTCTTGAGTCTCCGCATACCTTCAGGTTTTTGGCCCTCACGGCTCTAGCCAAGCCTAAGCCAGCTATTAATACTTCATATTCTGCTTCGTTGTTCGTAGTCAGTAAAATCCACTTCAAAGCAAATTCAATCATAAACCCATCAGGGCTTTACAAGACTAGGCCTGCAACACTAGATTTTGTTTTGGATGCTCCATCAAAATGGAGAACCCAATACTCTTTCAAGGTTATTTCTTCATCCTTTTCCTTCTCTCCTCCTTTTGGGGTTACTATTTCTTGCCCCCCGACTTCTTGGTTGTTAATGGTGTATTCGACCACGAAGTCTGCTAAGGCCTAAGCCTTGATGGTCATTCGAGGCTTGTATTTGATATTAAATTCTCCTAACTCAATCGCCCACTTGATGAGCCTTCCACTGGCCTTCGAGTTGTGAAGAATGTTCCTCAAAGGTTGGTCCGTCAGGACTTCGATCTTGTGAGCTTGGAAGTATGGTCTCAACTTCCTCGAGGTTGTGATGAGAGAAAGCGCGAACTTCTTCGTGGTGGGGTAAATCAATTATGCTCCATGGAGCACCTTGCTTACATAATATACAGGCTTCTGGAGCTTCTGCTCTTCCTTCACGAGGACTGCACTCACGACTTGTTCAGATACCGCGAGGTACAGATAAAGAGTGTCGCCCGGACTTGGTTTGGCCAACAACGGGGCTTCAGTCATGTACTTCTTCAGCTGTTCAAAGGCCTCTTGGCTCTCAGCTGTCCATTCAAAGTTCTTCACCTTCTTAAGGGTTTTGAAAAAGGGCAAGCATTTGTCTCCTGACTTGGAGATGAACCTCCCTAGAGCTACGATTCTTCCCGTCAGCTTGTGAACGTCCTTGATGGAGCGTGGTGGCTCCATGTCTAGGATGGCTTTGATCTTGTCGGGGTTGGCCTCTATTCCCCCCTTAGAGACCATATGACTCAAAAATTTTCCAGACCCCACGCCAAAAGCACACTTACCTGGGTTTAACATCATCTTATGGCGCCTCAACACTTCAAATGCCTCTCTGAAGTGACTAATATGATCATTTCTTAGGCTTTTGACTAACATGTCATAAATATAGACCTCCATGGTCTTCCTAATTAGATGGGTAGATATCTTGTTTACCAGTTTTGGTAAGTAGCTCCTGCATTCTTAAGTCCAAAAGCCATAACACGATAACAGAATACACCAAAGTTAGTTATGAAAGATACCTTGGGCGTGTCATCCTTATGCATTCTAATCTGATTGTAACCAATGAAGCCATCCATGAAGCTTAGCAACTCATGTCCAACAGTGGCATCGTTCAGGGTATCAATCCTTGGTAGGGGGTAACAGTCCTTGAGACAAGCATCATTCAATTCAGTGAAGTCAATGCACATCATCCACTTTCCATTGGCCTTCTTAACCATTACGGGGTTGGCCAACCATTCAGGGAATTACACTTCCTCAATAAATCCAGCTTCTAAAAGCTTCTCGATCTCCTACTTAATGGCTTCCAGCCTATTAGGGGCATAAGTTCTCTTATTTTTCTTTACAGCCTTCCGAGTTAGATCAACGTTCAACCTATGAGTTATAAGGGTTGGGTTAATCCCAGGCATATCAGCTGATGTCCAAACAAATATATCATTGTTTTTTTGGAGGAAATTTGTCATTCGGCCCTTCAAGGGCTTGTCTAGAGATGCCTCAATGTATGTGACCTTCTCCGGGTCTAAGGGGTCTAAAGGAATTGGGACCAAGTCCTCGGCTGGCTTCCCTCGCAGTTCGTCATTTTCTCGGACATCCATGTCTTCTATGGGGAGGACCTGCCACCATGTTCCATCAGGCCTAAGTGCTGCAACATAGCAACTACGGGCCATCTTCTGATCTCCCCTTACTTCTCCAACACCATTTCTAGTTGGGAACTTCAGTACCATATGGTAGGTTGAGGGCACAGTCTTAAAAGCATGGATCCCTGTTCTACCCATGATAGCATTGTAAGTAGAGGCTGCCTTGACAACCTGAAAGTTTAACATCTGCGTGGCCTCCATGGGCTCTTCCCTGATAGTTACGGGAAGTTGTATTGCTCCTTCGACTTTGTATTCTATATGGTTAAACCCGTAGATGGGTGCGTCAGACGGAGTTAGCTGAGAATCATTGTAGCCCATCCTTATGAATGTGTCATGAAACAGAATGTCCACGGAAGCTCCATTATCCACTAGGACCCTCATAAAAGGACAATTTCCAATTATCGAAGTGATAACCAGAGGATCATCCTGAGGAAATTTCAAACCTTCAAGGCATGGTTCACCAAATTCAAGCATCATCTCTGACTTGGAACGCTTAGATGGCTCCCCAACTATGCTCATCACTTCTCTTGCATAAGCTTTTCGGGAGTTCCTTGTAGTACCAGCTGCTGTAGGTCTTCCTGAGATTATATTGATTACTGACCCTCGGGGCTGCGGGTTACGATCTCTGTCGTTACCCCTTCGATCGTCATCTCTTCGATCATTATCTCTCTTTTGGCCTCCGGCTTCTTCACTCTTGGGGGAACGTCCGAACTTTCCCCTTCGGATCAGATACTCAATCTCATCCTTGAGTTGCCTACAATTGTCAGTGTCATGACCAACATCTTTGTGAAATCTACAGTATCAACTCTTATCTCTTTTTTCGGGATCTCCCCTTGGTGGCTTAGGCCATTTGAAGTCTTTGTCCTTTTCAATTTCCATAAGGATTTGGCTCCTTGGAGCATTCAACCTTGCATATTTAGCGAACCTTGGTTGCTGATTCTTCTTAGAAGAAGAGGAGTCAGAGTTTTTTCCAATTCATGGATACTTGTCCTTGGCATCGTACTCCTGATCTGTCTTCCGCTTCTTGTTCCCAGTAGATTCATTATTCACAGCTATCTTCTTCATACTCTCCTCCACCTTAATATATTTCTCGGCTCTATCCTGGAGTTGCAGCATGCTTTCGGGAGGGCGCTTAGTCAAGGACATCTTAAAGAACTCGTCTCTAGTCCCTTGCTGCAGGGCTATCATAGCTACTTTATCATCAAGATCAGGGACCTTCAAAGCCTCCTTCGTAAATCGATTCAGATACTCTCTCAATGACTCCTTTGCTCCTTGGAATATACCCATGAGAGATGCTGAACTCTTCTCGTACACTCTGACACTTATGAACTGCTTAATAAAAACTTGACTCAAGTCCTTAAAGGTTCCAATAGAGTTTGGGGGAAGACGGTTGTACCACCTTTGAGCCATGCCTGATAGGGTTTTAGGGAATGCCCGACACTTAATAGCGTCGTTCACGGGCTGTAACAACAGGGCGTTAGATAACGTTCTAACATTATTAGCGGGTTCGCCAGTACCATCGTATGCTTTGATGGTTGGCATCTTGAACTTCCTTGAGATGTGAGCATTCATTATCTCATCAGTGAATGGTGGGTTTGGATCATCAGGATCTCCTAGGGGTATAAGATCACTTGGATCAGCCCTTGGGGCAACTGCCCTTCTTGGTATTGGACCATCCAGGTCTATGATTGGAGGATGATTTCTCTGCCTTAGAGCGAGTGGGGTCTTGGGGACAGATGTGTCTCCAGGTCTCGCTTCAGCCTTTGGATCTCTGCTTCATGAGCCCTGATGCTCTCTTGAACATCTTGGGCATTCATCCCTTGAGTGCTCCTGGGGCATTGTTCAGTGTCAGCCATCGGCTCTTTGTCAGCACACCTCCTTCTTGGAGCAACATCATCATCCGATGACTTGGAGTCTCTTTCAGTATAAGGTCCAGAGAATTCTTGATCCTCTGGAATAGGAGTCAAGTCACGTATATATTGGGGCATCCACCCTTGTGCTTCACTCCTACCAGAATGTCCAATCCCTCCAACTTCGGGGTATAGAGGCATTCCGTAAGGGGGGTTAGTAGTCACAGTTGTCGAGTACTCATACCCAAGGGGTGGAGAGTTCACAGGTGCATGCAACTGCTGAAGTTGGGGATTCGTCCCTTGAGGAGCTGGGGGATTCATCCCTTGTGGCTGAGCCTCAGTTGCCCCTACTAGGGTTCCTCCTTGGGTGGAGGTATAAGTTGAGTGCGGTGGTATGTTCACCACTGATGCGATTGTTCGCGATGTGACAGGAGTGTCTGTCCCACTAGTTTTCTGCTCCGTATGTTCACCATGATTGTTGTAAGTTTCCCACAGACGGCGCCAAATGTTGTGGAATAAAAACCTGAGTACTTTAGTATTTAGTGCTAGGGTTGGTGAACTTCATGCTTTAATGGCTGCTCTTGAGTTCCGAACTAACGATCCTTGCAAGATCCCTACGTATCTCTGTGTTGTAGAGAATCAAGCCAAAAACGTAGTTCTAAGTTGAGGGGTAAAGCCCTTTATATAGAGTTGAGTCTAGGGTTAAACTTCTGTTGGGAGACTTGGTGGACAAGTCTCCAACTTAGATGGTGATTAGGAGTCCTATTGAGGAGGGAGTTCCAGAACCTTCTGTGTAGGATTTTGAGTCTATTTAGAACACATGTCTCTGCTCTTCTAGCCGTATTGGGCCTAGTCCGTGACCAGCTCGTGTTCGTGGACTTGGACGACCTTCGCTGGTAGGCCTTGACTGTTTGGGCCGTCATGGGCCTGTTACGAAACTTCAGACCAGACAGGCCTGCTATTAAGGTTGGACCAGACAAGTCTGTGTTGGACTTTTTGGACAAGAAGCCCAAGTGTAATTAATGCGACATTTAATGTGTCTTTAAGATTTATTTTCTATCCATATCAGTACCAAAATTTGGTACTTTGGTACTTTTAGCACCAAATTATATATGGTTTCACTTATTAACAAAGAGTATAGATTAATAATCACAAATTGAGTATCAAGAAATGTTCATAAATAACGTAGCGTCAATTATACATTATTAATCATAAATTGAGTATCAAGAAATGTTCATAAATATGTGGCAAAAAAAAAGAGAAATGTTCATAAATAACGTAGCGTATAATATACGTTATTATAACATATTTTCTCTGTTTTTATTGTATCACGTTTTAATTTTTTTGCACATATTTCAATGTTATTTGATTGGGTAGTTCAAATATAATTTTTTAATAAATAAATTATAATATATATTGTTTACTTTTATTCAAAAATAAAGAAAATTTTAAATAAATAAATAAATAAATTAATATATATATATATATATATATTATTTAAGGGGGACCATTAGATTAGATAGATCTAATGGCTTACATTAATTCATAATTTCTATTTTAATTATAGTTTGTATTTGATAATTCCCATATATATATATCCGGTCAAAGTACATGTGTGTATAAAAATTTAAGCGTCATATAATTAAAAACAGATGAAAATATTTTAATTAACATAATTTGTGTAAATACGTATGATCTATTATTATTAATTGAGTTTAACTAATAAAAAAAATATAACACACGACACTTTTGACATTATATGATCAAATCATACAGATGAATGAGTATATCACTCTCTGCGTAGAGCATATGTAATCAAAAAATAGAGTGATATGGAAGCACATATTTTAGCCACGTCAAATAGCTAGTAAAAATATGATTTTCGTAACAAAAGCTCTCCGATCTAAGTCAAAACAAAGTTGTTTGTTTCGTTTTAAAAAATATAAGTTGTAGTATACTGTACCTTGTGCAATAGAGCGGCAAACAGTAAACTAAGTAGAACTTGTGGCAAAAGATTATCTGAAAATATATAGTACCATATATATGTCATATGAGCAGAATTTCTACTACGAACTCATAAACACCATCCCTCGCGTAATCTTAACTTCAAATTTCCCGACTAAAAATTTACCAATCCCACACAAAGAAAAACAAGGGTAATAATAATCAGTATGATACAGTGTATTACTCACCAATTCAAGCATAAAGTTACGTTATAATTATAACTGTCATAAACCGAGCTGGACCGAGTTTTGATCAAACCGAACCGGTCTTTAAATTTTATTTCTGAAGAACCGAGTCGAGCCGAGCTTTTCTAACGAACATAAAATTGTGTTCTAGCTCGAACTCGTTAACGAACGAGCCGAAAACGAGCCTTTATCGAACAAAATCGAGCTGAGTCGAACCGAGCCGAACAGAAGCCGAACACGAGCTTTCTCCATTAAAACGAGCCGAATCGAGCCGAGCTGAAGTGAAAAATTCTGGTCAAAATATCGGTTGACTGTTAACATAACAAACCAAATACTTTTATTTTTTTAAAAAAAATTGTCATATCACTAAAATGTATAGATCTTAATATCCGTACACTTGGATTATTCATAAATATTTTTAAAAAATTAAAATATTAATATGAGACTAATCACTTTACAAGTAATGTTCAAAACTTGGTTGATTGTCAAAATAACAAATAAAATAATTTTTTATTTCTAAATTTTTTGTCATATTACTAAAATATATAGATATTAACATTCGTACTGTTGGATTATTTATAAATATTTTTTAAAAAATCAAAATATTAATATGAGACTAAACACTAGTTACAAATACACGTCAAAACACTGGTTGACTGTTAAAATAACAAACTAAATACATTTATTTTTTTAATTTTTTTTGCTATATCACTAAAATATATAGATCTTAACATCCGTACGGTTGGATCATTTATAAATTTTTTTTAAAAAAACTGAAAAATTAATATGAGACTAAACACTAACTACAAGTACTGTTCAAACCACTGGTTGATTATCAAAATAACAAACAAAATTAATTTATTTTTTTCAAAATTTTTTGTCATATCTAAAATATATATATATATATATTTTAAAATCTGTACGGTTGGATCATTTATAAATATATCTAGAAAAATCGAAATATTAATACGAGACTAAAAATTAGTTACAGGTACCGGTCAAAACACAGGTTGACTGTTTAAATAACAAATCAAATACATTTATATTTTTATAAAAATTTTGTCATATCATTAAAATATAAATATCTTAACATCCGTACAGTTTGATTATTTATAAATATTTTTTAAAAAAACGAAACATTTATACGAGACTAAATACTAGTTACAAGTACGAGTCAAAACACCGAATGATTGTTAAAATAACAAAACAAATACATTTATTTTTTTCTAAATTTTTTATCATATAACTAAAATATATAGATATTAACTTTTGTTTGGTTGAGTCATTAACAATCGAGTTCGAGTTTGTTCGCAAACCATTCTAGTTATAAATGTTTTCTCGTTTTCTCTCATAATACATATATATAGATTGAAAAAATAATTTTCTTCATTACCTATACTCTTTATTAATAAACGAAACAATGTATAATTTGGTGATAAAAGTAGCAAAGTATCAAAGTACCAAATTTATACTTACGTGATATAAGTCGACTTCTATTCTCAATAAACTTTATTTTTAACATAAAACGACTTATATTTTTTGTAAATTTTATTTTCTTTTTAGTTATTGTTCATCCAATAGTATTTTTTTCGATAACTAGGTAATATTAAATAAACTATATTGCAAAAGCTAATTATAAGATAATTATCAAATTATATTAATTACTATTAAATTATCAAATAATTAGGTGCATGCATAACTAGAACTATACGTTAAAATTTTAGAGTTACACTTAACTTAGACTTTTTTAACTACATATTTTAACAATATTTTATATATTATATTTAGATCTGTATTTTGCAAGAATTATGAATTTCAGTTCTATACAATTAATAATGTGATACTATTATTTTTAATTTGGGCTCAACTAGTAAATAATTTATAAGATCAAATATGCGTCAAGTTCTCTTAACTATGATAGGAGAAGACTAAACCGTGTTAAAAATTTAGTGCCGAACAGAAAAATAATTGAATTTCTTTATATTTATTCATATTTCGTCCTAAAATGTCACTCAGTACGTAGATGTTTTTATCTAAGTTAGATTTAGTTCTGATTTTTAAAATTTTATTCATTCCGCTTCTGCATGCCTATAAATTTAACCACGATGAATGTTATTTTGATAAATTTATTAGTACATCCTTGTCGAACCATGCTTATAGAATCTTTAATATGATTATCTGTTGTGAAATAAACAATGTGAGACGCTGAGAACTACGTAGATAATAAGAACAATAAGAGACGAAGAGTCAAGACAACATACATGTGTAAAAAGAAACATAAATTAGTAAAAAGAACACTGACAAAAATTATGTGATTTTGATCGATATAAGTAACTCCAGAACTACATATGTTACTAATTTTAAATTTTCATCCTTAGGACTTCGCAATATTTGGATCCCACTAACTAAGAACTGAACCTCAAGTACAATTTTAAGCCCTCGAAGCGTTGCAATTAGTCGATTCAGACAAATCATAAGCTTCCAAGTTCTAGAAAAGATCGTAAAACAATACTATAATTAATGAATATAATGCATGGAAAAAACAAATAAATAAATTAGTATTACGAATTAATAAACCGTACGAATACGAGTCGATATGAGATTTAAACATCATAATTATCTAAATTATGATTAAATAAATAATAATTATTATTAAATATTTTATATTCAAATTATAGGTAATTTTTATCGACTCAAATTTTATAGAACAGTAAATTCAAAGTTGTTGGTCGAATGGAGATAACTAACATTTTATATTTAAACTCTAGACAAACACGATTTGAAGATGAGTTAACAAAATATAAATTAATATTACTAAGTATTATTGAAAGTATTCATCTTGGAAGATTTCACTTATAAATAAAGTATATTAATTAATGTATATTTTAACACGTTACCTGCATGGGGATTATGGTTACCTATTAAATATTTAAAATCGGCTCCGATTAATCATGTCATTGTTAAAGCCGCATAATATTAATTAAGCTAGAGTTTTACTTAACTTTTTCCCTTGGATACGAGTAAAAAAAACAGCTAGCTAATCAGATTTCACGTAACAATGCTTCATAATTTGTCGAAAATGTTCTTGTTACTAAAGAAAGTTTAGTATAAAAGGAAGTCTCTGCACAAGTCACTACATAACCAGAAAATTTAAATTACATTACCACACACAAAGTAATTTGAAATGGCCAAGCTAAACAACAACCGCAGAGCTGCTATGTTAATCTTGGTACTCACTCTTTTTCTTATTATCACAGTTGCACAGAGCAAACCACGTCACTACTGTAAGTTTACCTTGTTACATTTTCTTTGCCTGAAATTTGTTGTCGTAAACAAAAAGAATCTACAGTTCTCTTTACATATTTGATTTCATGAATCTCTTTCGAGAACTAATTTGATAACGTTGTCATGTTCTATTTGGTGAGCAGTTCTGAAACCTGCAGGACCAATATGTAACACAGTGTTTGGAGTGAGGGAAGGAGACACTTGTTTTGACATCGCTCGGAATTTCAAACTCTCAACTCATGATTTCAATTGTATCAATCCTAATGTCAATTGCGCTGCATTGTTCGTGGGGCAATGGGTTTGTATTGGTGGAACCGCTTGAAATCTTATCAATTATTATATCCTCCTGAACTGCAATTTCGAACGTCCTGGAATAAAGTGTCGGCAAGCAAGGTCCTAGCTAGACCTAGTTTGGAAACTACACATGATTGTATTTCGTTGTCTTGTTTTTATTACCTAATAAATGAATGTTCAAATAATGCATCCTGAAGTTTGCTTCTTCATTGTAACCTTGAGAATTGTAGACTATGGATGATGCACAACATTTGTAATTATCTATGTCTTGTATTTGCTATTTACGTGCATGGATAAAATATGAGAGCTCTTCGTATGCCATCCGACAAATGATGGTGACTTAGTTAAAGATAAATTTTGGAAAAAAATTGATCACAAACAGAATACGAGAAGAAATAAATTGATATTAAAAAGTAGTAATAAGTGAAATTAGATAATCAATGACAACAAAATAGAAACATAAAAATGAAGAGAGATTAGCTTAGTCGCTGAACATTTATGTAGAATAGATATACCATTTCTCTTTGATTACATTTTTAAAGATAGATAGAAAATTGAGTATATCACGTCATGGCTAGTTCATACATATTTAGAAAACAGCAATGTTAGAGCTTCTCTTACCATGATTACAAAACGAAGTGAATTGACGGTTAGAAAATGGATAGCGAAGTGAATTGACCGTTTTACCGTTAGAAAATGGGAAGTTTAAGAAATGTTTTAAACATGGTCTTAATGTAATTTTCTAAAACTAATTGTTGAAGGTTGTTACTATTTTCTAAAACTAATTGTTGAAGGTTGTTACTATTTTCTAAAACTAATTGTTGAAGCTTGTTCCTTCTAATTGTCACGAGAACTTAAACTTTCATGCGTGGGTCTAAATCATTTTCTTAGTGTAATCTATATAAAATTTGAGGTGAAGTTGGTAGCTTGAAATGAGTTTGTGGGTTATGTCCCACATTGATTAAGTAAAGAGGAATTTTACTTAATGTTTAATTAAAATATTTACTGACTTATTATATTATTTTATGATGAATATTGAATAACAGTAACGATTTGTTAAGTAACATCCGTTGATGCACAAAACCCAGTATTCGTTGATGGATATCCGTTAAAGTACAATGTGGATTTATCCGTTGAAGTTTAGTATGGATTATTCGTCGATGGGTTTATCCGCTGAAGTTGAGTGTGGATTCCGTTGATGTTTAGTGTGGATTATCCGTTGATGGATTGATCCTGACGTGCCTGGATCAGGATTTGCTGAGTGCAAATCCTGATGGGCTGGCTGTTACGTTTCTGGAAATAGTCATTAAATGTAATTTAAGTCTGAATATTTATTTTAATTAATTTAATATATTTAATTATATTTTGGGTTATATATTCATATATATACTAAATAAAACGTATGAAATAGAGAGACTGATACTGAAAACACAGAATCGGGAAAACCTAGCTGCTACATATCTCTTTTTCTCTCCTCCATAATATACATAATAAAGCATAGGTTTTCTAGGTAAACTGAGGTACAGGTCGCTATTGAGTGCTACGTATATGTGGACGAAATACTCCGAGCTGTTGTATCCTAGAAGTGATATTGCTGCAACCCAACACAGCGTAAATGGGGCAATAATCTCTTCAAGAACAGTCTAGACTTCTCGAAGGCTAGGCGCCTCAGCTGTTCATAGTTCTTTTAGACTTGATAAAGCTTCTGTGAGATCTAAGTGTTCTACTTGGATCTTTGTCAATTCAGTTACTAATTTATTTTATTATTTTGCCTTCGTGTTTTATTTCGTTGTTTGGTTTAACTGCATGTTCTTGCTATACTTGATTATATAATTGTCCCATTGTTGCGCGTAGTGTAGAACAATACCCAACAATCTTGAAAAGATTATTTGTTGTATTGTGTAATTAGCAAGATGGTTAACGAGATTGAAGATGTTCCTAAGACTGATAAAACTGGTTCTGGTTCTGGCGGTACTTTTTTCATTGATTGGACTACGTACCGCTTTTCCCAGCCAATTGATTTATCGGGTATGCTTGACAAATTCAGTAGTGGAATTTCCTTTTCTCGTTGGCAGAAAAAGATGAAACTCTGGTTAACGGTTAAGGGTCTATGGCCAGTGGTGTAGTATGATCCTCCTGTGTTGGATCAAAAGAAGGCTGAATCTGTTAAGGCTTATGCTTTATGGGCTGAGAAAGATGGGATGGCTAGGGTAACCATTTTGGTTCATCATATGCTTATACTGTTGAGGTCTTATGGGATGAGGTGGACCAAACCCATAATACCGATTCTCAAGGACTTGAGAAGTAGTCTGTGGCTAGGTTTCTTGATTTCAAGATGGTGGATGGAAAATCCATGACTGAACAGGTTCATGAGTTTGAGATGTTGGTTCATGCTTTGGGTAAGTCCGGTATGATCTTGCCTGAGAAGTTTCGAGTGATGTTTATAATTAAAAAGCTCCCTAAGTCTTGGGAAGAGTTTGCTCTTTTCCTGAAAAGATAGAAATGAGATATCACTTGGACTAACTCGATGTTGGTCATCTCTATGCAGGAGCAGCACAAGTCCAAACAAGGACATGTGATGCCTGCTGAACCTGGGAGCTTGAAGGTAAATGTAGTGGCTGTAGGACAGAAAAGAAAGGTAGTCACTAAGAAGGCTAACACTAAACCTGACAAGAACAAGGCAAATAAACCATGTTGGTCTTGTGGACAGGTTGGTCATTGGAGTAAGGACTGTCCTATTAAGAAAGTTAAGAAAGATGGAGAGGTAGCTCAAGCAAATACTGTGTTTGGACTTGGAACCACGAGTGGGCCTGTAGCTAACATAGTCATTGGTGAGGTTGTTGCCTCTGGAACCGATGATGGGTATGTTACCTACAACCATGTACTACTTTTCACTTATCTATCACATGAGTGGTTGATTGATACTGGAGCTAATGTGCATATTTATGCTGATATTAGTTTATTTGTATCTTATCAATAGAGTCATAGAGTGACAGTGACGATGGGGAATGCTAGTGCTGCACAAGTGCTTGGAATAGGAAACGTGGACCTGAAGTTTGCTTTTGGGCGGATTCTATCTCTCACTAGAGTGCATCATGTTCCCTCTATTCGTAGAAATATAATAAGTGGAAGTTGTTTAGTTAAGAATGGCTTTGATCTTTCTTTAAAATGTAATAAAGTAGTTATTACACATACTGGTACATTTTTTGACAAGGGTTATTTGTCTAATGGTTTGTTTTTAATAAATGTTGAACCCATTTCTGGTGGTTTTATTAATGAGTGTTGCACCTTCTATTAACTGTGTAGAATTATCTGATTTGTGACACTTACAACTTGGTCATTTAAATTTTGGTGCTCTAAAGAATATGATGAATTTAGAGTTGATTCCAAAGTATGCCATTGATAAGAAATCTAAGTGTCAAGTGTGTGTAACTGCTAAACAAACAAGAAAACCTTTTCATAATTTTATTAAAGATTCAGACTTGTTAGGTTTAGTTCACTCGGACATATGTGAATTTGGTGTATGTTGACTAAGAATCATTGTAGATATTTCATTACCTTTATAGATGATTGTAGTAGATATTATTACATTTATTTGCTTAAATATAAGGATGAAATACTAGATAAATTCATTATGTATAAAAATGAAGCTGAAACACAAACTGAAAAAGTACTTAAATGTTTGAGATATGATAGATGTGGTGAGTATACGAGTACCTTGTTCAATGAATTTTGCGCAAATAATGGTATAGTTCATGAGGTTACTCCACCATACACACCTGAGTCTAATGGGGTGGCAGAGTGAAAGAACAGAACTTTTAAAGATATGATTAATAATATGCTGATTAATTCTGGGTTGCCTAAGTACATGTGGGGAGAGGCTCTGAATACGGCTTGCCATATTTTGAATAGAGTCCCTCTGAAACATATGTACAAGACACCTTATGAATTATGGAGAAAGTGTAAGACAAGTTTGAGTTATCTTCGTGTGTGGGGATGCCTTGCTAAGGTGCTTGTCCCTGAACACAAGAGAAAGAAACTAGGTCCAAAAACTTTTGATTGTATCTTTCTGGGCTATCATAAAACCACAACTGCTATTAGATTTTTAGTTTTAAAATCTGACATAGATGGTATTGTGGTGAATACGATAGTTGAGTTTCATGATGCAAATTTCTTTGAGGACGTGTTCCCTATGAAAATTGGTATACCGTTGGGTAATTCTGAGGATAATCTCACTCACACATATAGTTCTATTCCTAATCATTGGAAAATATGACAAATATGGAGGCGGATCCTAGTAGTAGCTCTACTCCTAATGAAGTAGAGGAACCTAGAAGGAGTAAGTGTGTAAAGGTATTCAAGGACTTTGGAAGTGATTTCTTTGAGTACGATAGTTGAGTTTCATGATGCAAATTTCTTTGAGGACGTGTTCCCAGTGAAAATTGGTATACCGTTGGGTAATTCTGAGGATGATCTCACTCACACATCTAGTTCTAATCCTAATCATTGGAAAAGATGACAAATGTGAAGGCGGATCCTAGTAGTAGCTCTACTCCTAATGAAGTAGAGGAACCTAGAAGGAGTAAGTGTGTAAAGGTATTCAAGGACTTTGGAAGTGATTTCATAACTTACAATGTCAAGGATGAGCCTTTAACTTTTGGTCAAGCCATGGATTCTTCAAAGTCAAGGCATTGGAAAGGCGCTTTGAAGAGTGATTTTGATTCAATTGTTTCTAACGAAATATAGGAGTTAGTTGATCTCCCTCCCGGGTGTTCTACTATTGGATGTAAAAGGATCTTCAAGAGGAACCTAAACTCTGATGGCTCAATAGATAAGTACAAGGCTAGGCTAGTTGCTAAAGGCTTTAGGCAAAGGGAAGGCATTGACTATTTTGATACATACTCTTCTGTTTCCCGAATGACAACAATCAGAATGCTTATTGCATTGGCTTCTGTACATGGTCTTATCATCCATCAAATGGATATAAAGACAACTTTTCTTCATTGACCTTGAGGAAGAGATTTATATGGATCAGCCTGAGGGATTTGTTGCCTCTGGTAATGAGAGGCAAGTATGTAGACTATTCAAGTCCATCTATAGCCTTAAATAGACTCCTATAGACTGGCATAAAAAGTTTGATAAAACTCTTTTAGACTTCGAGTTTTTAGTTAATGAAAGTGACAAATGTGTCTACTATAAGGTTAGAGGTAATGATTGTGTGATTATGTGCTTGTATGTATATGATATTCTGTTGTTTGGAACCAATATTGAGATAATTAATGAGACAAAAGTTTCTTGAAGAGGCACTTTGAAATGAAGGATATGGGTGAGGCTAGTGTGATTCTTGGGATCAATTTGACTCAGTAAACTGATGGAATAACATTGTCACAGTCTCATTATATAGAGAAATCTATACTTGAGAAGTACGGTTATTCAATTTGTAGAATCGCTAGTACACCATATGATTTAAAAATGGCCATAGTCAAGAACAGTTTAGGATTTCTTGTGTCTCATTTAAGGTATTCTCAGATTATTGGGAGTTTACAATATCTTGCTAATGTGACTAGACCTGATATTTCTTATTCCGTGTCTAAGTTAGCTAGATATACAAACTATCCAAATAAGACTAATCGGGAGGCACTGGATAGAGTTCTTAAATATCTCAAGGGAACTATTTCCCTTGGCTTGCATTACCGGAGATTTCCGGGGGTACTCGAGGGGTACATTGATGCAAGTTGGATAGCTAAGAAATCTGGTTCCAATGGAGTGACTGGATATGTGTTTACCCTTGTGGGTGGAGCAGTGCCCTGGAAGTCTTCTAGATGGACTTTAATTACTCGGTCTAATTTTGAGGCTGAGTTGTGTGCACTTGATGCCACGTTGTCGGAGGCTGAATGGTTACATGGACTCAAGAAAATGTTACCTGTAGTAAGAAAACCGCTTCCTGCCATTTCTGTTCATTATGATAGCCATACAGCTATCAACAAGATCAGAATTGTTAAGTATAATGCTAAAACAAAATGACACATCGAAGTTAGATTGAAGTCTATAAGGAGTCTCTGATTTATCTCTTACGTTTAGCATTATACTTCACACTTCTGATCTTGTCGATAATTGTACGGCTATCACAAAAAATAGAAATGGCAGAAAGCAGTTTGCTTACTACAGGTAACACAAACATCGGTCCATATAACCATTCAGCCTCCGTCCCCGTGGCATCTAGTGCACGCAACTCAGACTCAAAGGTAGACTGAGTAATAAAAGTCTGTCTAGAAGACTTCCAGGACACTGCTACACCAGCAAGAGTAAACACTTATTCAGTCACTTTATTGGAACCAAATGTCTTCGCTATCCAACTTGCATCACTGTACCCCTTGAGTACCCTCGAAAATCTCCGATAATGCAAACCAAGGGAAATGGTTCACTTAAGTTATCTAAGAACTCTATCCAATGCCTCCCAATGAGTCTTATTTGAACATCTTGTATATCTAGCTAACTTAGACACATAATAAGTAATATATGGTTAAGTCACATTAGCAAGATATTACAAAATCCCAATAATCTAAGAATACCTTAACTGAGACACAATAATCCCTGAACTACTTTTGACAAGAGCAACTTTTGAATCATATGGTGTACTGGCGATTCTACAATTTGAATAACTGTATTTCTCAAGTATAGATTTCTTTAGATAATGAGACTGTGAAAACGTTATTCCATCAGTTGACTGTGTCAACTTGATCTCAAGAATCACACTAGCCACACTCATATCCTTCATTTCAGAGTGACTCTTCAAGAAACTCTTTGTCTCGTTAATAATCTCAATATTGGTTTCAAATAACAAAATAGTCAATGCCTTCCATTTTCCTAAAGCCTTTAGCAACTGGCCTAGCCTTGTACTTATTTATTGAGCCATCAAGGTTTAACTTCCTCTAGAAAATCCACTTACATACTATAGTAGAACACCTAAGAGGGAGATCAACTGTAACAACACGCACTTTCGGACTATTAAATCTAAACCGAACCTAATACAAAATACAATAATTATCAGAAACTCTATTAGAAAGGTGTATATTACAAAAGCGCAGCTAGCGGAAGTCCAAAAGTCAATCTACTCCAATTTTAAATCCTCGTACTCTGATGTTATCTAACTTCAATATTACGCTGAAACAGAAATATTAAAGGGATGAGTTGCGAAGCCAGCAAGCAACTACCGTCCAACGGCTCAAAATAATATTTTGATCTTTTTGAAAACACAATTTGGACATATAACACATAAATATCACATTAAATCACACATATATTCAGTAACAATTATGTCAGAGATGCACACGATATATCAAAGAGATGCATTCATCTACTATAATTCCCATATTCAACAAGTCTTAAAATCAAATTCTTTGTCCCACGGTCCTAAATCACACATTACTAAATCACACATTATGCCACATTTTGCAGTGACCGACAATTTATACCGAAGATTTCTGAAAATTATCATCTTATTAATCACACATCAACACCATACTTATAATAATTAAAATATGTAATTGAACACATGTAATCAAACAACATGATATACGTTACATAATAATACGGAGGAATAAATAGTCACGTACAGAACACGCAGACAAACAAATAATACAGAGCAACGATAAATTACTTATTAAATAATTAGGAACACGTAATCAAAGAAACGTTACACGTTAATACGGAGCAACGAAGAGTCACTTACCGTTTGAACATATATTTTATTGATAGTAGCTCATCAATAATTGCAAACTCAAATCTCGAATATTTCCACAATTTCAATTCTGACCAGATCTGTTTTTAGATTTTTTGACCCTCTAAATGATATTTTCTTAAAAAACACGAAACACAAAAATTGTAGAGAACAAAAAGATCTTTCCAAAAATTCCAAAATCAACGAATTCCAACTTACGATAAATTTTCTACGAATTTTACAAGACTGCTAATTTTTATGTTAAAAATCCCGACGAATTTTGACAATTAAAACGAGGAAGATGAATAAGATGTATTTATAACGATACAAAAACCCTATTTCTTAACCTACAAGTTATCTGTTTTAAAGTCTGATTCAAATTTTAGACCCATTAGTCTAATTTAATTTTAAAACCTAATTCCTATCTAATTTTAATCCTTTCAATTCTATTATTTTTTTGTTATTATTATTTCAAAATTTATGGGATATTATATACTACCCTCCTTAAAAAATATTTGGTCCCTAAATTCATAATAATCCTACACTCTGACATGTTCGTCTATCCAATAATCTACCGAAAGTCAAACTTAAACTATGGTCTACAGGAACACATCCTAGGGAATGTACTATTCCCACACGAAATATAAGGACAACCTGCTCTTGATACCAATTGTAACAGTCGACATTTACGGACTATTAAATCTAAACCGAAACTAATACAAAATACAATAATTAATCCAAAACTCTATTACAAAGGTGTCTATTACAAAAGCGTAGCTAGTGGAATTTTAAAAGTCAATTTACTCCAATTTTAAGTCCTCGAACTCCGATGTTATCCAACTTGAATATTACGTCGAACCTGAAATATTAAAAGGATGACCTGGGAAGCCCATCACGCAACTACCATCCAATAGCTCAAAATATTATTTTTATCTTTTCGAAAACGTAATTTGGATATATAACACATACATATCATATCAAATCATGCACATATTCAATAACAATTATGCCAAAGATGCACACGATATATCAAAGAGATGCACTCATCTACTATAATTCACATAGTCAACAAGTCTTAAAATCAAGTTCTTTTCTTAAGTTCCACAGTCCTAAATACCTTATGCCATACTTTGCAAGTGACCGGCATCTTATACTTTATGCCACACTTCCCAAGTGACTGAAGATTTCTGAAAATTATCATCTTATTAATCACACATCGACATCATACTTACTATAATTAAAATATGTAACTGAACACATGTAATAAAACATCATGATATACGTTACACAATAATACAGAGCAACGAATAGTCACGTGCAGAACACGCAGACAAACAAATAATACATAGCAACTGAAAATTACTTATTAAAAAATTAGGCGCACATAATCAAACAAACGTTACACATTAATACGTAGCAAAAGATAGTCACTTACCTCAATCACACAAACAGATAATTCACATCAGAACCCATATTCAATCAATAGTAACTCATCAATAATTGCAATACTCAAATCTCGAATATTTCCATAAAAACAATTATGCCCAGATCTGATGTTAGCCTTTTTAACCTCTAAATGATGTTTTATTGAAAAACACGAAGCACAAAAGTTTAGAGAATGAAAAGATCTTTCTGAAAAGTTCAAAACCAACGAATCCCGACTTACGATGAATTTTCTACGAATTTTACAAGACTGCTGTTTTTTATGTGAAAAAGCTCTACGAATTTTGACAATTAAAATGAGGAAGACGAATATGATGTATTTATACCGATACAAAACCCTATTTCTTGACGTACAAATTATATATTTTAAATTATGATCCAAATTTTAGGTCTATTAATCTAATTTAATTTTAAAACCTAATATATATCTAATTTTAATCTTTTTAATTATGTTACTCTTTTATTATTATAATTTCAAAAAATACGAGATATTACATTAACTAACTCCCATATTTTGTTAGAAACAATTGAGTCAATTTCACTCTTCACAGCACCTTTCCAATGCATTGACTCCGAAGAATACATGACTTGACGAAAATTTAAAGGGTTCATCGTCGATATTGTATGTGATAAAATCACTTCTAAAGTCCTTGACTACCTTAGCACACTTACTCCTTTTAGATTCCTTTACTTGGTTAGGAGTAGAGCTACTACCAAGATCCACCCCCATATTTGTCATCTTTTCTACATGATCAAGAATAGAACTCGATATGTGAGTGAGATCACCCTCGGTATTACCCAAAGGTATACTAGTATTCATAGGAAATACTTCCTCAAAGAAAGTTCATCATGAAACTCAACTATCATTTTCGCCAAAATACCATCTATATCATATTTTAATACTAAAAATCTCATAGCAGTTGTGGTTTCAACATAGCAAAGAGAGATTCAATTACCAGTTTTCGAACCAAATTTCTTTCTCTCATGTCTGGGGACAAGCACCTTAGTAAGGCACCCCCATACTTGAAGATAACTCAAACTTGTCTTACATTTTCTCCATATTTCATAAGGTGTCTTTTCCATATATTTCAGAGGGATCTTATTCAGAATATGGCAAGCCATATTCAGAGCCTCTCCCCACATGTACTTAGGCAGGTAAAATTAATTAGCATACTGATAATCATATCTTTAAAAGTTATGTTCTTTCACTCCGCCACCCCATTAGACTCATGTGTGTATGATGGAGTTACCTCGGAAACTATACCATTGCTTGCGCAAAATTCATTAAACAAGGTACTCGTATACTCACCACCTCTATCGGACCTCAAATGTTTAGTACTCGCTAGTTTGTGTTTCAACTTCACTTTGAAACATAATGAATTTATTTATTATTTCATCTTTATGCTTAAGCAAATAAACATAACAATATCTACTACAATCATCTATAAAGGTAATGAAATATCTAGTGATCCTTAGTCAAAACACCACCAAATTCATATATGTCCGAGTGAACTATATCTAACAAGTTTGAATCCCTAAAAACATTATAAAAATACTTCCTTGTTTGTTTAAGAGTTACACAAATTTAAAATTTAGATTTCTTATCAATGAAATACTTTGGAATCAACTCTACATTTATCATATTCTTTAGAGCACCAAAATTTAAATGATCAAATCGTAAGTGCCACAAATTAAATGATTCAACACAATTAACAGAAGGTGCAACACTATCATTAATAAAATTACCCAAAACAGGTTCAACATTTATTAAAAACAAACCATCAGACAAGTAACCCTTGCCAAAAAAATGTACCGGTGTGAGTAATCACTACCTTATTATATTTCAAAGAAAGTTCAAAGCCATTTCTAACTAAACAGCTTCCACTTATTATATTTCTACGAATTGAGGTAACATGATGCACTCTAGTGAGAGATAGAATCCGCCTAGAAGCAAACTTCATGTTCACGTTTCTTATTTCGACCACTTGTGCAACACTAACATTCCGCATCATTAATGTCACTCCATGACTCTGTTGATAAGATACAAAGAGAGTAATATCAACATAAATATTCACATTAGCTCCAATATCAATCAACTACTTATGTGATAATAAGTGGAAAGTAGTACAGGGTTGTAAGTAACATACCCATCATTGTTTTCAGAGGCAACAACCTCACAATCATGTTAGCTACAAGCCCACTCGTGGTTCCAAGTCCAAGCACCGTATTTGCTTGAGCTACCCCTACAGCTTTCTTAGCTTTCTTTAAATAATAATCCTTGCTCCAATGACCAACTTGTCCAGAAGACCAACATGGTTTGTTTGTCTTTGGTTTCTTAGCCTTGTTCTTGTCAGTTTTAGTGTTATCCTTCTTTGAGACAGATTTCCTTTTTGTCCTAAAGTCACTACCTTCACCTTCGAGCTCCCAAGTTTAGAAGGCATCATATGTCCTTGTTTGGACTTGTGCTACTCCTGCACAGAGATGTCCAACATCAAGTTAGTCCATGTGATCTCTTCTTTCTATCTTTTCAAGGAGAGAGCAAACTCTTTATTGAGCAAGATTGAACCTATACGTATAACTCAACAATAATGTTAGAAATATGTTGTGAACTTGATGATAAATCATACAAAACACCTTAGTAAATTTACTTAATGAATTTTGTAGCACTCGACGGATGTTCAAATTGAGTCCTGACGGATGAATCAATATAGTCCCGACGGATGATGATTTGACATCCATCGAGTGAGTAGCTTATGTAATAATAAGTATTGTAGCACATTTCTACAAACAACTTTGTGTAGATTCTGTAGGAGCTTATGAGTCATGTTGACTGCTAGTAGATATGCGGAATAGGTTAATTAATTATAAATATGAAATGTCTTGTAATTTTGCATAAGTGAAATGGAGTCAAGTGTCCAATAGATACCCGACGGATGATCAACAAAGCTACCCGACGGATGATCAACAAGCTACCCGATGGATAAAAAGCATATACCCGACGGATGATCAATTCAAATACCTGTTGACAGTGACAACACAGTCATATGCGTTGGGTGTTTGCAAAAGGAATGTGGCAGCCTGTTTAGCAGGAAATTGAGAACAAAGAAGCATTACCATTTCTATGCAAGTTATGCAGATTTTCAAAGATGCTGGAATAGAGTAATGAAGCAACATGGAGTTAGACTTGATATGTTTTGTTTTATTATCCTGTCTTATTACCATGTAAACTTGGTGATATATAAACCAAGTATAGCTAGTAGAATAACTAACTAAGCAAACACATTTAGAAGAGAAATAGAAAAAGCTGTACTTATCAAGAATTTATCTGTAGTTTGTTTGTTCAACTTGTAAAGCAGCTGTGAGCCAATTTGAGTTTCACAGAGTTCTCAAATTGATATATATATATATATATATATATAGTGGATACATTCAAATCCACCAGAAAGATTTAAAGACTTGTATTTTTATTACTTTGTGTTTGATTTACTTAATTCTTTATTCCGCACTTTGCAAATCAAAACACTTATATATATTGAGTTAGAACATTTTTATAAATCTCAAAAAGAGGCCATAATTATATTCAACCCCCTTCTGTAATTCTTGTTGTATTGTTAGGGAATAACAATTGGTATCAGAGCAAGCTCTTGAAGTACAAAGAGTGTAAAGATCACAACAAACAGCAAGATGAACAAGAAGGATGTTGGAGTTAAAATTCCTTTTCTGGACAAAGACAATTATCACCACTGGAAGGTGAAAATGCATCTACATCTTCTTTCTCAAGATGAGGCCTATGTGGATTGCATAGAGAAAGGACCTCATGTACCAACGAGAGCTGCAGCTGGCAATGAACCATCTGTTCCCAAGCCTAGGCATGAATGGTCAGATTCTGATATTGAACAAGTCAGGAAAGACAAGAAGGCCATGAATATATTGTTCAATGGAGTTGATGGTGACATGTTTGATAACATCATTAACTGCAAAACAACCAAGGAGGTTTGGGATACTATCCAGATTATTTGTGATGGTACTCAGCAAGTAAGGGAGAATAAGATACAACTACTAATTTAGCAATATGAGCACTTCCATTGTGAAGATAGTGAGTCTCTCACTGATATTTTTAGTAGATTTCAAAAACTACTAAATGCCCTGAAGTTACATGGAAGAGTGTATCAGATAAAAGACTCTAACCTCAAGTTCCTTAGATCTCTTCCAAAGGAGTGGAAACCAATGATAATCTCATTGAGAAATTCTCAGAATTACAAGGAGTTTACCTAGGAGAGACTGTATGGCATCCTGAAGATTTATGAGCTTGAAATATAGCAAGATGAGAGGATGGAGAAAGGAAGGAAGAAATGAGGGTCCATAGCACTGGTTGCTGAGTTAGAGAAGAAGAAAGATATGAAGGTAGAAGCTGTTGAGTCTACTTCAAAGGTCTGTGAGAATAAGAGCTAAGGGCTGGTAGCTAAAAATGAAGATCATTTGAGCCAAGATGACATGGATGATGTTGATGAGTATTTAGCATTCCTTTCCAGAAAATTTTCCAAGCTCAAGTTCAAAAAGAACTTTGGAGCAGCCAAGCCAAGTAGAAACATGCTTGGCAGGGCATTTTTCCAGTGAGTGTAGAAAGTCAGATTCCAGCGAAAAGAAGTTTGAGTCTGTTGATTACAAACATAAATATTTTGAGTTGCTCAAACAAAAGGAAATGGATTTCATTACACAGGAAAATGACTGGGCAACTGAAGGATTGGATGAAGATGAGATGTAAGCTATGTAAATCTAGCCCTGATGGCCAAGTCTGATAAAACAGAAACAAGTTCTTCAAGTAATCAGGTAATCACCACTAACCTAGCACATTTATCTAAAGCTAAGTGTAATGATGCAATCAATGACATGTCTACAAAATTATATCACTTGGGTGTTACACTTAAGTCCCCCACTAAGGAAAATGCTAAAATTAAAGAAAACAATTTGTTTTTAAGTGAGAGGAATAATTTGCTAGAGTCTCAGTTTATTGAATTTGAAAAATTGAGAATTGAGTGTAAGATTGCTAAGGATGAATTAACTGAGTCCTTGAAGAAAGAAGAGATTTTAAAGAAGCAGATTGAACGAGAACATGAAGTGATTAAAGCATGGAAATCATCCAGAGATGACCATGCTCAAATAACTAAAGTTCAAGGTATTGAGTCCTTTTGTGATGCATCCTGGAAAAAGAGTAAGGAGAAGCTGGAATCCAATTTGGTTGAAGGATTGCTAACAGATATGGACTCGACGGATGATGAGAATCATCCATCAGATAATTAAAAGGATTATCCGTCGAGTGACAAAGAGCCACATCCGTCGGCTGTAAGCAAACCTGTGAGCAAAGCCAAGCTTCCCAAGTTGAATGAAAAATATGGATCAGTTTCCAAAAACTTTGTTTTAGGAGAATCAAGTCAAGTGAATAAGGAGAAGAAAGTGAATGCCGGTCATCTATCCATAAAGCAATTGAATGACAGATTAGAAACGATTGAGGTTAAAATAGAAACTAAAAAGAAAAACAATAGAAATGGGAAAGTAGGGATTAACAAACATAACAACTACACACCTGATAAGTATGCTCCAAGAAAAATTTATGTTAAGTGTGGTAGTGTTAATCATTTGTCTGTTAATTGCAAACTTGCCATGCCTACTCCAATATCTGTACCCTCTTCTTTTCCCAACATGAATGCCATGCCTTCCATGCCCATGAATGCCATGTCTGCTCAAAATATGAATGCACAATTTGCTAATATGCTGTTTGTACCTAATCCTTATTATGCTGCATTTAGTATGCCACAAATGCCATTTAGCATACCCTACTAGAATAACATGTTTGCAAACAGCATGCCTTTTCTTGCTAATCAAAATGTGCATGATAATTCTGTTTTAATGACTGGTTTCAAAGATCCAACTCAAATGACTAAGGATGAATCAGAAATTCCCAAGTCAAGTGAGATCAAACCTAAGAAACTAAAAAAGAAAGCTAACAAGGCAGGAACCAAGGAAACTTGGGTACCAAAATCAACTTGATTTGGTTTTGTTGTGTGCAGGGCAACAGAAAAAATCTTTGGTACCTGGATAGTGGTTGTTCAAGGCACATGACTGGAGATTCTACCCTGCTCACAGAGTTCAAGGAGAGAGCTGGCCCAAATATTACTTTTGGAGATGACAACAAGGGTTATACTGTGGGATATGGCTTGATTTCAAAAGACAATGTCATCATTGAAAAGGTTGCCCTAGTGGATGGTCTCAAGCACAATTTGTTTAGTATCAGCCAACTTTGTGATAAGGGCAATTCGGTAACCTTCAATTCAGAAGCATGTGTTGTGACAAACAAAAGAAGCAACAAAGTGGTTCTCACTGGAGTGAGAAAATGAAATGTGTATCTAGCTGACTTCAACTCATCTAATGTAGAATCTGTCACTTGTCTTCTCAGTAAAGCAAGTCAAGATGAAAGTTGGCTATGGCACAAGAAGTTGTCCCATCTAAACTTCAAGACCATGAATGAGCTTGTCAAGAAAGAACTGGTAAGAGGAATTCCTCAAGTGGAGTTTTCTAAGGATGGATTGTGTGATGCCTGCCAAAAGGGAAAACAGATTAAAGCATTATTCAGAATGAAGCTTGATTCAACAATTGAAGAACCTTTGCAATTGCTACATATGGATTTATTTGGACCAGTCAATGTGTTGTCCATTTCAAGGAAAATATTTTGCCTAGTAATTGTGGATGATTTCTCAAAGTTCTCTTGGAAATGTTTCCTAAAGTCTAAAGATGAGGCTAGTGAAATCATCATCAATCACATAAGGCAAGTCAACAATCATCCGGATTTTAAAGTAAGGAGAATCAGGAGTGACAATGGAACTGAGTTCAAGAATTCTGTGATGAGATCATTCTGTGAAGAGAATGGGATAATGCATGAGTTTTATGCAGCAAGAACTCCACAACAAAATGGAGTAGTGGAATGAAAGAACAGATATCTTATTGAAGCTGCAAGGACAATGCTTGAAGAATCAAAGTTACCAACATATTTTTGGGCTGAAGTTGTGAATACTGCCTGCTACACTCAGAATATTTCTTTGATTAATCAAGAAAAATGTATGACACCCTACCAATTATTCAAGAACAAGAAACCAAATCTGAATTTTATTCATGTCTTTGGCTGCAAATGTTTTATCTTGAGGAATCAAACTGATCAATATGGGAAGTTTGATGCTAAAACAGATGAAGGAATTTTTGTTGGATTTGCTGTGGGAAAGGCATATAGGGTCTAAAATCTAAGGAACCAACATTGTTATGGAATCAATACATATTGTGTTTGATGATAAAAAGATTGAAGGACTGCAAGATGGAGATTTCCATGAAAGTCTCAAGTTGATAATGTGGAGATGGTTAGTGATGACAGTGATGATGAAAGTGATCAAGAAACAGTGTATAAGGATAATGCAAAAAAATATACAACTAATGAAGCACATAATTCAACATCTGTTGAGTTGCAAAATGCTTCATCTGTCGGGAGACAATCAGCTTCATCCGTCGGAACACAAAGTGCACCATCCGTTGGGTCATTAAGAGAAGCAGAAAGTCAGAATAGATCACTTATAGAAAGCTCCCCTTTTTCAAATCAAAGATTCACAAACTCAGGGGGAGTTTCTATTAATCAAAACTCATTCACACATCAAGACAATAATGAGGCTTCTTCATCTCGAGCTAATCTACCTCAACAAAGAAAGTGGACTAAAGATCACCCTTTTGAGCTCATCATTGGTGATGCATCTTCTAGAGTTCAAACAAGGAGAGCAACTCAAGAAGAATATCTATATAGCAGCTTCCTATCTAAGGAAGAACCAAAGAAGGTATAAGAAGCTTTGTTGGATCCTGATTGGATTTTAGCTATGCAGGAGGAGCTAAACCAATTTAAAAGGAATGAAAGGAATAAAGTATGGAAACTGGTACCCAAGCCCAAAGGAAAGAATCCAATTGACACCAAATGGGTATTCAGGAAACAAGATGGATGAAAATGGCATATAGTAAGGAACAAAGCTAGATTGGTTGCTAAGGTCTATTGTCAACAAGAAGGAATAGATTTTGATGAAACTTTTGCTCCTCTTGCAAGACTTGAAGCCATCAGAATTTTCTTAGCTTATACAGCTCATGCCAATTTCAAGCTCTATCAAATGGATGTTAAAAGTGCTTTTCTGAATGGAGATTTGGAGGAGGAAGTCTATATTAGTCAGCCACCTGGTTTTGAAGATCCAAATTTCCCAAATCATGTCTACTATCTTTTGAAAGCACTTTATGAACTGAAGCAAGCACCTAGAGCCTGGTATGACACTTTATCAAAGTTTCTTTTGGAAAACCACTTCACAAGAGGTACTGTTGATAAAACTGTATTCTTTAGAAATGTTAATGACTCTAGTATACTTGTTCAAATTTATGTAGATGATATTATTTTTGGCTCTACAGATGAAAAACTTTGCCAAAAGTTTTCCAAATTGATGCAAGTCAGTATGAAATGAGCATGATGGGAGAACTAACTTACTTTCTTGGTTTACAAGTTAAGAAAGTTAGTGATGGAATATTCATTAGTCAAACTAAATACATTCATGATCTTTTAAAGAAGTTTGATCTAATGGATTGCACATCTGCAAAAACTCCCATGGCCACTGCAACTAAGCTTTAATTAAACACTACTGAAAAGTCTGTGGATATTTCAAGCTATAGGGGCATGGTTGGTTCACTTCTGTACTTAACAGCTAGTAGGCTAGATATAATGTTTGCTACTTGTCTTTGTGCTAGATTTCAGGCTGATCCTAGAGAATCTCACTTAGTAGCTATTAAGAGAATTTTCAGATATCTCAAGGGAACACCAAAACTTGGCATTTGGTACCCTAGAGATTCTGGTTTTGATCTAAGTGGTTATCCAGATGCAGATTATGCAAGTTATAGAATAGAAAGAAAAAGTACAACAGGAACCTGTCAATTTTTGGGGAACAAGCTTGTGTCTTGGTTCATTAAAAAGCAAAATTTAGTTTCTACTTCTATAGCTGAAGCTGAATATATTACTGCTGGTAGTTGTTGTGCACAGATTTTGTGGATGAAAAATCAATTGTTGGACTATGGTCTACAAGTGGATAGAATTTCCATTTTCTGTGTGTTAGGCACAAAACACGCGCTAATAATTCACGCAAGTATACGCATTCACAAGTAATATAGAATGATTTCTAGTGCGTTCCCAAAGAGACTCAGACTAATTATATTTAATTAACACTCACTCACCAATATATGATTACTTCTCAATGTCAAGATAATAAGACTTAAGGTTGATTAACTAATTATTAACTACAATTAACTATGAGAATAAAACACTTAAATTATTACTTGAATTAACAATATTAAACACACATGAGATCATAACTTCATTACTACTTCCTTCAATAGTCATTGTTATTACCCTTAGCATGTAACAATGATGATATTAATCGAACAACACAAAACTGATAAAAGCCAACTTTCGTTGTACTAGTACCATTCTACCAAACATCCACAATTAAGATAGAAGTTGCATAGGCATCAATTATGTTGAGACCCTATATGTCTACAGAATTTGACAACATAACGATTTAAGTGCAAGTTATTCATTATGATTACACAGGACAAGTAAAACGATTAGAGTTACCCACTAATCATGCATACAATATATGAACCTATGCTAGCATGGCAAGTTCTAAATCTCAAGATTCACTGTCGCTTCACAAGAGATTAATAAGCGATCTTATATGTTCGCGACGCATATAAGACGAATAAGCACAACCTATACTAGATATCATACAATCATCACATACCAAGGTATTAAACAATTAACTAACGAAATCCATAGTAAATCCGCTACGACCCCATGATCACGATTAGCCCATGATAGAACTCATCATCACAATGGGTTCATATGAAAACATGATAATAACACGACAATATAAACCAACTAACTATTTATTAAAACCAGAGTATGTCACAAGAGTAAATAGTTTCAAAGTAAAGAAAACTAGCATCCACTGTTACAACGAATAAAAGAATCACAAATTAACATATGTTTCCTCTTCTTCTTTGCGGTGTGCTAAAACGGTCTTCTTTTCTTCTCTCCTTGCTTCTTGCTTGATGAATACTTCGTGTTGTGAAACGTCTCTGAAGATTACTTATATAGAAGTCCACAAGAATCAGCCATCTCAGAAGTCCAGTAGAACACGACTTAATAAAAATCAGAATTAAAATTCCCGACTCCGGGCGGCCGCCCCAGCTTCCCAGGCGGGCGCCCCAGGTCCCAGGCGACCGCCCCAGATCCCAGGCGGGCGCCTGGCAGGCTTCTAGAAAAAATGTTTTTCTGCTTCTGATTTTGCTGAATTTTTCGCACATTCCCCCGAGACTGATCCCAAGTACATCCCTAGGTTTATTTTGATGAAATCTCCCTGCATACGCAAGCTACACCCTGAAATGCAAAAACACTCGAAAGAGCATCAAATACACAAAATACTTGATTCCAAAACATCAATTCAAGCAATTATAAGACATTCTAAGTGGTATAAAATGTCATTTATCACACCCTCAAACTTAAATCGATGCTTGTCCTCAAGCGTCACAGACTTAAAAATAAAATAAAAAAACATGCATGAATGCAGACTACATGAAATGCAGCGATCACCCTTTGCGACGACTGAACCAACCAACGCATGACATTTCAACAAATGCAATTAGGCGACTAAAGGTCAATCAAATCACGCAAGCTAACATACAACTAGAAACGTGGTGTGTGCGGATACTTAACAGATACGCTTCGAAACTAGATCAATTATCATAACTCAATTATCCTCAAGGCAATCACATGATTATACGAAGAATAAATTCTGGACACAAAATGACTTATAACACTTCAAGATCACTGGAGATTATTACGGAATCATGCATTTATTCAACACAATAAACAAATTCTCATTTGATCGTGCAATGAGTGAGGTCCACAAAAGACTTATGCAATGGCATCCATTTAACAAGCGTTAGGTTAACGGATCCCAGACTATAAAAGCCTTAGGTCACTAGGCACAAAGTCCCCTAAGAACTTAATAACTCGGATACCAAAGAGCTCACTCGTGATCAATTATGCATTAAACCATATATATTTTTTTTCTCTTTTTTTTTTCTTTTTCTTTTTCTTTTTTTCTGATTTTTTTTCAAATTTCCGAGCAAGTGTGTTTCGCTCCATCTTGCTCAACCCTAGACTACTCGCATAAAATACGAGCCGGCTACTAGCCATTTGATGCCTAGCCACGACTAGCAATGAATTCCAATTTCCACTCCAATTTTTTTTTCATGCCTTTTATCATTAAGAGCCTATCATAAATTCTAAACATAATCAATAGATTAACCTTAAAAACCATCAAACCATGACAACAATCTAGTCCTTAAGCATACTCTAAGACTTAGTAAAATTACAAGTGTTTCTAGCATGCATGTCAACCTAACAAGATTCAACATCACTCTACCGCTATCACTACACTCGCATCAATATCACATATCAATCGGTAAAGCAATATAAAAGGGATCATGGTATATGCATGAGCTAAATGACATGATAAATAAAGCTATAAAAATAATAAAAAAAAACTATATGGCAAAAATATGCAACTATATGAACTAAACTATCATAAATATGCAACTACATGACACACACACAAATATGCTCCTTAACTACCACCCTCAAACTTAAAATATTTATTATCCCCAGTGAAGGTAGTAGAAAGGAACACAGGGTATACCTACTCAGAGAAATCATCACATCACCCTCAGAAGGTGGAGTGTCAGGAGGCGGATAAGCAGAGTTCTCACCAAAAACGGGCCACTGGATGTCAGCTCCAAGGCCTCTGAAAGCAGTCCCAAGTGCTAGGGTGAGCTCCTGAGCAAACCTACTCTGCGACTCGTATATCGCATCCATCCTCCTCGATAGCCTCCTATACTGGGCATCAGTCATCCCTGAACCAGCACTACCCTGGGCTCTAAAAGAACCTGCCTCGTCATGAGCCTGACTGGGCCTAGCCATCGTAGCACCAGCTGCTGGACGTCCTCCTGGAAGACGATATCCCAAACCATGCTCCTCGGGCTCTCCACAAGTCTATTCCTGCATTGCATTCCGCTTCGATGAATCAATAGGAGCGGCCGGCATCTGCAGCTGCTCATAAGAAGGCCAGTGGACTCCAACTGCCCTGCACAACTTTATGACAGTAGAGGCATAAGGGATGTTTCTTTACGTCCTCCCCCTTAAAAACTTCAAAATCCCTTGGTAGATGAACTCACCAAGGTCCACATAATACTCCTCATTCAAGATCCCCATAACAACCTGGCTCTCTCAACTGTAACCTCATGTGCATACGAAGAAGGCAAAATATTAGCACAAATAAAGGCATTCCATGCACGGGCATACATGTTCATCGTAACAGCCAAAAAAGAACGATACTCATTAGATCCCATCTTAAACTTCCACACCGTGCCCGGCTGATAGAGAGAAGCAACAATCAAATCCAAATCAAAATCCTCGGGGGTCTTCTCATTCCAATTCTCCTCCTCGGGCTTCCTTTGTCGCTGCCCAATAACACGGTGAATCACCTCGGGCTGGTAATCAACCGTAAGCCCCCTCACAACAGTATACCCATTCTTGTCAACCTTTGCGTTCGCATAAAACTCGCGAACCATACTCATCGGGACCGCCTCTGGCGACTCACAAAAAGAAATCCACCCTTTCTCTGCAATCATAAGCAATAACTCACCATCCCTCCCCGATGGCAAAAATCCCCTCTCCTTCAGAATCGGCTTAGTCAGAAGCCTAGTATACTCCTCCTCAGCAGCCCTATCTACCAATCGGAGCCTCGCAGCAGTACCCCTCGAAGAATCAGCAGTAGGAATGGTGCTACTGCTATCAATAGTCCGAGATCTCTTTGGGGCCATTGAAACTGAGAATAAGTGTTTGAGATTTGTGTTTTGTGTGTAGGAGAGAGTTTTTAAGTTGAAAGTATATGAGAGTGTATATGGAGGGGTTGTGTGTATATATAGGGTAGGATTTAGGTTTAGAATTAGAATAAGAGTGGGGTAGTGGATAGTTTGTAGGAGGAAAAATGTGGGTAGTTGGATTATGGCTGGTGGAATTCTTGTTTTTTTGTTTTTTTTATAAGGCCGAATTTTTTTTCCAAAAGTAGGGCTCCAGGCGGCCGCCCAGGCTTTCCAGGCAGGCGCCCCAGCTTCCAGGTGGCCGCCCGGGCTTTCCAGGCGGGCGCCCGAGAGATCTCTGGAAATTTTTTTTCTGCCCATTTTTTTCTGATTTTTTTTGGATAGAGTACCAACTTCTAAGGGTTCCTATATTCTCAAATCTTGGGTTGCCTCCCAAGAAGCGTTTCTTTATGTCATTAGCTTGACGTAAAATAGCTCGATCAAGTTGACAATAAAACGATACTAACCACTTCTCGGTTTGCCGTGTCCCCATAATAATGCTTCAATCTCTGACCATTAACCTTGAATGCTTGGCCTGGATCGTTCTCAAAAATCTCCACCGCTCCATATGGAAACACAGTTTTGACGATAAATGGTCCAGACCACCTTGATTTCAACTTTCCAGGAAAAAGTCAGAGACGAGAGTTGAATAAAAGAACTTGTTGCCCCGGCACAAATGACTTAAGAGATAACTTCCTGTCGTGCCACCTTTTCACTTTTTCCTTGTACATTTTGTTGTTCTCGTACGCTTGCAGTCGAAATTCATCAAGTTCATTTAACTGAAGCATTCGCTTCTTCCCAGCTGCATCTAGATCAAGGTTTAACTTCTTTAAGGCCCAATAAGTCTTATGCTCAAGCTCCGCACGTAAATGACATCCCTTACCATAGACAAGTTGAAACGAGGACATCCCAAGTGGAGTCTTGTATGTTGTTCTATAAGCCCAAACAGCTTCATCGAGCTTCAAAGACCAATCTTTCCTTGACGGACAAACAACTTTCTCTAGAATGTGCTTGATCTCTCTATTAGACATTTCAGCTTGACCATTAATTTGCGGATGATAGGCAGTAGCAATACGATGATTCACATTATAGCGCTGCATCATAGAAGTGAATTTACGGTTGCAGAAATGTGACCCCTCATCACTTATAATCACTCATGGCGTTCCAAACCTTGTGAATATCTGCTTATGAAGAAAATTCAACACTACCTTTGCATCATTTATCGGTAGAGCCTTGACTTCTACCCATTTCGAGACATAATCGACTGCCAGCAAGATGTACTGATTATTGCAGGACGAGATAAATGGTCCCATGAAATTGATTTCCCAAACATCAAAGACCTCAACTTTAAGCATCACATTTAAAGGCATCTCATCCTTTCTAGTAAGATTCCCAACTCTTTGGAAATAATCACACCTTAAAATGAACTGATGAGCATCCTTAAACAACGTAGGCCAGAAAAAACCTACTTGCAGAATACGAGCTGCTGTCTTTTCACCACCATAATGTCCACCATAAACTGTGGAATGGCAGTCTCGTAAGATCCCCTCCGTCTCACAGAATGGGATACATCTCCTGATGATCTGGTCAGCTCCTTGTCTAAACAAATATGGTTCATCCCACATATACCACTTCACCTCATGCGGAAACTTCTTCTTTTGAGTTGTATTCATATTAGGAGGCATTATATTACTGACAAGATAATTCACAATGTCTGCGAACCATGGTTCTTCCTCTTGAACTCCGAACAACTGCTCATCCGGAAAAGATTCGTTTATCAATGTCTTATCATGTGAAGTAGAATCGGGATTCTCCAATCTAGAGAGATGGTCAGCTACTTGATTGTCAGTACCTTTTCGATCCTTGATCTCAAACTCAAATTCCTGTAGTAAGAGCACCCAATGAATACGTCTAGGCTTCGAATCCTTCTTTGAGACCAGATAGCGAATGGCAGCGTGATCAGTGAATACTCTCACCTTTGTCCCAAGTAGATAAGATCGAAATTTTTTGAAACCAAAAACTATAGCTAAGAGCTCCTTCTCAGTAGTGGTGTAGTTCAATTGAGCTCCATTAAGCATCTTACTAGCATAGTAGACCACATGAAAGATATTATTCTTGCGCTGTCCAAGAACTGCTCCCACTGCATAATCACTTGCATCGCACATCATCTCAAAAGGTTCTGTCCAATCAGGTGCCGTTAAACTGGTGCAGTTATTCAACTCTTTTTGAGAGTCTCGAATGCTTCCAAGCATTCATCATCAAATTTGAAAGGCACATCTTTCTCGAGCAAGTTGCACAACGGCTTAGATATCTTAGAGAAGTCCTTGATGAAACGCCGATAAAAACCCGCATGACCAAGGAAACTACGGATTCCTTTCACAGAAATAGGTGGTGGAAGATTTTCAATGACCCCCACCTTGGCCTTATCAACCTCAAGGCCCTTGCTAGAGACTTTATGCCCAACAATGATGCCTTGCTGCACCATGAAGTGACATTTTTCCCAATTGAGCACCAAATTAATTTCCACACACCTTTTGAACACCGAACGAAGATTATTCAAACATTCATTAAACGAATGTCCAAAGACGGAGAAGTCGTCCATGAACTGTTAGATATATTTGATAATGTCATGGCTAATATAATTTATGTTTAGATTTCAGATCTTACTTAACAGGACAAATCAGTACTTAACCGTTGATCAGTACTTATACTGGAAGTCAGGACTTAAGGATATCAGTACTTATATTATCAGGAGATAATCATCAGAAGTTAGATATCAAAACTTAAGTGCTGAAGGACGATTAGATAAGGACAGTAGCTGATTAAAGGAAAGAAGATCAAGATAAATATAAGAAGAGATATGCATGAAGAAGGAGTTCCGTGCAGAATGGAATACTTGGAAGAAAAGATATCTGATTGATATATTTTAGGAAGCAGAATTATATTCCATATCAATTAGCGATTATCTTGTAACTGTGTAGTATATAAACACAGACATAGGGTTTACACTATAAGTGTTATCATATTCGAGAAGATTATTCATTGTAACCCTAGTAGCTCTCGTGATATTTGTTCATCACTGAGAGGTAACAGTTCCATACTGTAACAGAGTTTATTGTTTCAATAAAGTTTGTTTTCTGTTACTTAAGATATTAAAGTTCGATTTGATTGTATTATACACTGTATTCACCCCCTCTACAGTGTGTGTGACCTAACAAGTGGTATCAGAGCCTATCTGTTAACACACATACAGTTAAAGATCCAAACACAATCATGTCTGACACAGAAACTCCAACTAAGCCTACCAAAACTGAGGAACCACCAAAGACACAAATTCAGAGTTGGTATGAGACCATCAGAGTTCCCATACTGAGACCATCTGAATATCCCATATGGAAGGTAAGGATGACCATGTTCCTGGAAGCAACAGATCCAGAATATCTTGATAGAATCAAGGAAGGGCCTCACAAACCAACCAAGCTTGCTGTTGCAGTTGTAGGTGAAGCAGCAAAGACTGTACCAAAGGAAAAGAGTGATTATACTGCTGAAGATATAACATCAATTGCTAAGGATGCTAAGGTACGACACTTACTGCATAGTGCCATTGATAATGTAATGTCAAACAGGGTAATCAACTGCAAGACTGCTAAGGAGATATAGGATGCTCTGGAAACAAGGTGTCAGGGAACTGACACAATTAAGAAGAACAGGAAGACAATACTCACTCAAGAGTATGAACACTTTGACTCAAAGAATAATGAGTCATTGAATGATTTATATGATAGATTTGTCAAACTTTTGAATGATTTGTCATTGGTTGATAAAGAGTATGATCTTAAAGATTCAAACCTTGAATTCCTGTTAGCTCTTCCTGAATGCTGGGATTTGAAGGCAACAACAATAAGAGACAACTACAATCTTGATGAAACAACTCTTGATGAAATCTATGGAATGCTCAAGACTCATGAACTTGAGATGGAACAAAGAAGCAAGAGGAAAGGAGGAAAGTCAAGAACAGTTGCTCTTAAGGCTGAAGAAGAATCCCCAAAGCAGCTTCCTCAAGGAAAGACAAGGGTAAAGCTCTTGTTATAAAGTCTGATACTGAGTCATCAAGTTCTGAAAGTGATGATGACTCAGATTCTGAAAGCTTGCCTGAGACTGATGCTGATGAGGAGATGATGAAGCTGTGTGCTCTTATGGTGAAAGGAATCACAAAGATTGCATACAGGAAGTTCAGGAAGGGAAAGAAGTTTTCCAGGAAAGGCATAAGTTCTGATAAGAAGAATTTCAGAAGATCTGAAGGTAGAGGAGGAAAGTCTGACAGAGGAGATTATACCAATGTTAAATGCTATAACTGTGGTGAGAAAGGCCACATATCTCCTGATTGCAAAAAGCTAAAGGGTGACAAAGGCAAGGCTCTTGTCACAAAGCAGAAAAGCTGGACAGACACCTCAGACTCTAAAAGTGAGGAGAACTATGCATTAATGGTAAATGCTGATAAAGAAAGTGCTGAGAGCAGTTCTGAAGCTGCTGAAACAAAGGTACCTCAGACTACTTATGCTTTTCATACTGATGATATTAATGAGTTGAGAAGATATCTTAAAACCATGTTTGTTAGTTATAGAGATCAAACTTTAACATGTGAAAGATTAACTTCTGAAAATCTTACTTTTAAGAAAAGAAATGATTTCTTAGAAAAAGAGTTAGTCATGTTTCATCAAACTCAGAAGGATAGAGATGATGCTTTCTATGTTAGGGATGAAGTGCTAAAAATGAATGAATCTCTAAAAACTGAGTTAGAAAAGGAAAGAGAGATTATCAGAACTTGGACTAATTCTGGCAAAACAACTCAAAATTTGCTAAGTAGTGGAAACTGGAAAGAGGGCTTAGGTTATGGAGAGGATAAGAACGATAAAGGAACTGAAGAAATTAAGCCTGTTGTTAAGCAAAAGCCAAAGTTAAAACCTGTTAAGTTTGTAACTGTAAAGTCTGAAAATGAGAAATCAGAAGTTAAAGAGGAATTAACTTCTGACAAACTAAAACAGGAAAAGACAGCTGAAGTAAACATAGGCTTAATGACAAAGAAGCAGCTTAAGTATAAGCTGAAAGATGTTAAGAATGCAAACAAGGTAAAATCACCTAGGAAAAATAGGAATGGAAAGGAAGGTGTGAATAAAAGCAATAATTATAAACCTGTTCCTGATGCTCCTAGGAAAACATGTCATAACTGTGGAAGTTCTAATCATCTGGCTTCTTTTTGCAGGAAGAATAAGAATATTAACTCCTTACCTTCAAAATCAGGAGTTAAGAGTCAGTCTGTTAGATATAAACCACAAAATCCTTGTTTTCATTGTGGTAGTTTATGGCATTCCATTTATACTTGTAAGGAATATCATAGTTTGTACTATGATTATTATCAAATAAAACCTTCTTTGAAGAAAGTTTCCATTGTTCCTTCTAGTGTAAATTCTGATTCAAAGTCTGATAATGTAAGTTCTGAAAAGAAAAATGTTAACATAAACTCTGATGCTAAATCCGCTGCAAATGTTAACAAACTTAATAAGACCAAAGGATCCAATCAAGTCTGGGTCCTTAAAACTAATAATTAGTGGTCTTTGTGATTGCAGGGCAACAGGAAAAATATTCTAGTTCTGGACAGTGGATGTTCAGGACATATGACTGGAAATAAGGCCCTGCTATCAGACTTTGTGGAGAAAGCTGGCCCAAGTGTTTCCTATGGAGATGGCAGCAGGAATGGCACGTCACGGCCATTCCTGAGGAGATATGGGACTCTGTCCCACAGGAGGTACTGACCCACCTCCTGTTCTTCTATATGGATTACCATCGCCATCTGGAGCGATTGGAGGAGGAAAGGCTAAAAGCTCTCCACCAGCAAGAGCGAATCATCCGACTCGCCATTCTGTTTGTCGAGAATAGGAAGAAGAAATGATTTAATCTTGTCTTCTTCCTATTTTTCTTCATCATCAGCTTTGTCAGGCTTCTTAGCTAGGACTAAGGCTGTTGATGTTAGGTTTAGCAGCTTAGGGAAATCTTGTATAAATTCTGATGTAATCTCAATTTCATGAATGTATTCACTTGATATATTAATGAAATTTGTTTTTGTTTCAAGATTTTGTCTCTAAGATATTTTGTAATGCATTGATAAATCCTGATTGATATTCTGATGACCATATAAATTCTGTTTAAATTTAAGTTCTAACTTTCCTTTATCAGTACTTATTCATATGATTTATCTTGGTCGTTTTCACTTGACTTATTTTCAGAATATTAATGTTGCAGTGAAAAATAATTCCATAAGTGGGAACGGCTTTAATTTTGAATTAAAACTGTTTCACCTTAATTAATGGCATATCTGGGTAAGTGGAATGGTTTTTTCCTTGAAAACAGGCGAGTGGGTAAGTAATAATTACTGTTTTCTCGAGCCCAGTAACTATCCGTTATTACTGCATGTCTGACAGGTGTCCAACGGTAACATTTTTTTCAGAGTATAAGTACGACAGAGAGAGGATTTCTTTAATCTTTTATTTCCTTCATATTTTTTTCTCTCTACTTGCTTTTACTCTCACTTTCTCTCATCTTCTCACGTTGGTTTTTCATACAGACATTTTATCAAACACCTAACAGACACTTTTTCATCTAAATTTTTCACATGGCACCTAAGGATTTAATCATTGATGGAGCTAAGTTTGTTCCAAACAACTATGCTGTAATTCTTGATCATGCTGAAGCTCCATCTGAATTGCATTTTGTGCAAGATCTTCTTGCACACAGTGAGATTGGGTATGCATTAACCCAGCCTTCATTCTTTTCGAGCCAACAAGTTCTGACATTTTGGCGGACTGGGCACTTTGATGATGGTGGTAAACATGGCACTCCCAGTATTGTTTTCGAAGTGGGTGATTCATCTTATGCAGTTACTCCTGGTACAATACGCAGGGCTCTACATCTCCCAGAAGAGTGTACTTTTTCAATTCCAGAGGAATCAGCTCTTCAGGAGTTAATGGCTAATTTGGGATATGAAAAGAGTTTGGAAAAACTTGGGCAGTTGAAACGGGCTCATATCAGAAGAGAATGGAGCTTCTTCTTTGACTGCATCACCAAAGCTTTTGGGAACAAATGTTCGAATTTTGATGCTATCCCAATTCTGAGTCAGCACATCGGGTATGCTATTATCAATCAAACTCATTTTGATTTTGCAACTGGTATAATTGGTTTTATTGGGGATAGGATGACAGAGGATAGGAATGTTGTCTATTTTGCTAGATTCTGTCAACTTATTTATACTTTTTGTACTGATGAACCTCAATTAGTCAGTTCCTCAACCACACCTTTTAAAGTTGCAAAACGCTACTTTAATGACCTGGTAAATGCTGACACTAAGAAATCAGTGGTTAGACCATTACAGATTCCTCAGTCTGTAAAACAGATCCTAGTAAATGCTGATCCTGATACTTATAGATCTGTTTACTCTGATGTCCAACCAACAACAAACACCCAAAAACCATCATCCTCAGCACCTACCATTCATTCTACTCAACCTACCCTCAGGACATATCTCAAATCCTATCTCTCCACTTCACAGATTGTTCAACCCTCATCCTCAGCACCTACTGTGAAGCCTTCATCCTCCAAGCCAAAGAGGACAAAGACTGTTCCTCAAACACCTCAAAAGAGAAGGAGGATTGCCTTGAGAGATGAATCTGATACTGAGGAACAGGTTCCTTCTTCAGAACCTGTTATAAGTGAAGCTGAGAAAGAGACTTCTCAGAGGGATTCTGGAATTGGGGGAGCTAGGCTTCTCAAGAGGCTTAGAAGAATGACAGTTCCTGACACTCCAAAGGAATCCAAATCAACAAAGAGATACAAGAAACAGAGGGCACACAGGCCAGTTTCAGATGATGAAGAGGAAGTAGCTAAGGAAGGGGATCAGGAATCTCTGATCTCACAAGACAAGGAATTTGCTCCAGTCATTTCTTCTCCATCAACTCCACTCAGGAAGCTGTTTCTGAAAAGGCTAACACACCATCTGTGTCTCCTGTTGATCCAGGCACAAGTGCTGATATTGATGTTCAATACTTGGTTGTGCCTGAAGTAATTCTCTTAGAAGCTCCACCTGCAACTAATCCTTCAACAACACCTGTTACTGATGTTGTTCAAACTCCAGAGTTATCAATAACACCTTCTCTGCATCATGATGCTAATGATCAGACTTTAGGTGAGCATCAGGATTTGGCTGTTGATCAGAACTTAGAACCAGATCAGCAATTAGAGGATGCTGAAACCTCCATTGCTACTCACATTGTTGTCTTATCAGAAGATACTGATTCTTTAAGTTCTGATGCTGCAAATGCTGGAGATACTGGTGATGCTTCTCCAACTGCAGATGCTGATGCAGCAGGTCCTTCAGGACATGCTCCTCAACAGACTATTCTAAAGTCTGAACTGGTTAAGAAGTTTGTTACCGGAGAAGCACCAGTACCTTGGAGTGAAACTCCTGCAGGACAGGAGTGGACTAAGGAATGAAACTCAGTTTCATGTGTTCCAACTGAAAAGCATCTTGCTAAGCACTTGACTAAAGCTGATGAAATGTTAAATTCTGATGATTTCAAAACCCAGCTTAGAGTCACTGCATTGAGTACTAAACATCTACAAGGTCTTGACTCAACTACTCATGCAGAGCTACACAAGATTCAGGAAGAATTTATCAAACAGGAACAAGTTTGGAAAATTGATAAGAAAAAGTTCTTCCAACCTACCTTTGACAGGATTGCTTATATTGAGAAGACTCAAGATCATCAACAAGCTCAGATTGATGATATTCTGAAAAATCAAGCTTCTCAGCAATCACAACTGACTGAAATCCAATCCTCAGTGGAATTGCTTATCTCTCTTTTACTACCTGCTGATGCCAAAAAGGGGGAGAAAGTAATTAAATCCAAATGCAAGACTGACAAGATACTGACAGGGAAGGATGATGAAAAAGATGATCGAGGAAACCCTGGAATGGGTAGAGGTCATAGTCAAGGTAGAAGATTCACATCAAGAAAAGCTGAAATCACAAGTCACAGGACAAGTTCTGATACTGGGAAAAGAATAAGTTCTGCTGCTGGTAAAAGGATAAGTTCTGATGAACTTTTAGATCTTGATGAGGAAATGTCAAGACAGTTATTTCTTCAGGAAAATCCAGGAATGGACTTGGAAAGTTTAATGGAAGAAGAAGCCAGACTTAAATCAGAGAAAGTCACATCTAAATCTGAAGCTTCTGGTAAAAAGCCACTTCGAAAACTCAAAGGCATTGTGATCAAAGAAAGGACATATACTGAAGCAACATTTGCTATATCACAACCGTAGATAGATCCAAGATCCAAGGGTAAAGAAAAGGTTGGTGAACCTATCAAGATTTATGTGCCTCCAGAGGATGAAGAAATTACTGATGAAAAGGATAATCTTGCTCTGACTTCAAGAAAAATTCTTAAAACAACCTCTGACATGGCTCAAGTTGTTCAGAGTCAAGAAATTGTAAGTTCTGATATTCAGAAGAAGCAAGTAACCTCTGACATAGCTCAAGTTAACTTGATATCAGAAGATAGACCAAAGACACTCCTACCAGGATTCACTAAAGCAAAACAGACTCAACCTTTGAAGACTACTGCAAGTGGTTTTGAAGCTAGAGTAGTTACTGGAAAGGAAGCAAGAGATAAAACTGGATTGGGAAGTGCTGATGAAAGAAGAATACATAACACTACCAATGATCCAACTTCCTTGAGTGAACCAGGTATTGGAGCAACTCCTGAGAGATTGAATCAACTGGAATCTGTACAGATGGTTTACCATACCTACTTGAAAGAATACATCTTGTTGTATTTCATGACAGATGGTAGGGTTTATCATATAAGACAAAATGCCATTCCATTGAAGTATTTTGAAGAATTGGAGCATGTACTATTCTTACTTCAAGTGGATGACAGAATAACAGGAACTGCTGCAAACTATTTGAAAGAACAAATTCAAAGACAGAAAAGGCTTTATTCTGTTAAGTCTGACAGCACATACGTTCCAAAGTACAGAGATCACAATGGTGATATAGTTGAAATGAAGCCCAACACTGCTAAGATTATAACTACCTTTCTGGGGTACAGGGCTGTTGAATTCAATCTTGAGTCTGATAAAGCTTATTTGATCAGACTGGATCAGGATATAAGAAAAGCAAAGATCAATGATCTCAGAGCTGCAATCTTTCAAATTGGTGAAGATACTGCAGAGCTTAAAGATGCCAAAAAGAGAATGATTGATGAACTCAGATATGCTGAGAAATGTTTGTTGAAGAACTATCTCAGAACAACTCCTGACATCAGAGAGATCAGATGATGAAGCCAAGTCGAAGATCTACAACTGCTTAAATTCTGATATTTGTACAGACTGAAGTTGATATCAGAAGTTGAATATTGGTAAATTTTTAAGGACTGTAAGTTGTAGTTATCTAGTCTAATTCTCATGCATTTGTACTTAATGTTTTTGACATCATCAAATATCTGTTAAACTTGTATATTATGCTAATTTACAAGTTGGGGGAGATTGTTAGATATATTTGATAATGTCATGGCTAATATAATTTATGTTTAGATTTCAGATCTTACTTAACAGGACAAATCAGTACTTAACCGTTGATCAGTACTTATACTGGAAGTCAGGACTTAAGGATATCAGTACTTATATTATCAGGAGATAATCATCATAAGTTAGATATCAGAACTTAAGTGCTGAAGGACGATCAGATAAGGACAATAGCTGATTAAAGGAAAGAAGATCAAGATAAACATAAGAAGAGATATGCATGAAGAAGGAGTTCCGTGAAGAATGGAATACTTGGAAGAAAAGATATCTGATTGATATATTTTAGGAAGTAGAATTATATTCCATATCAATTAGCGATTATCTTGTAACTGTGTAGTATATAAACACAGACATAGGGTTTACACTATAAGTGTTATCATATTCGAGAAGATTATTCATTGTAACCCTAGTAGCTCTCGTGATATTTGTTCATCACTGAGAGGTAACAGTTCCATACTGTAACAGAGTTTATTATTTCAATAAAGTTTATTTTCTGTTACTTAAGATATTAAAGTTCGATTTGATTGTATTATACACTGTATTCACCCCCTCTACAGTGTGTGTGACCTAACATGAACACTTCGACATCATTTCCAATCATATCAGAGAATATAACCATCATGCATCTCTGAAAAGTGGCAGGTGCACCACATAAGCCAAACGAAACTCTGCGAAAAGCAAATGTGCCAAATGGATAAGTGAAAGTAGTCTTTTCTTGATCTTCTGGTGCAATACAAGTCTGATTGTAACCCGAATAGCCATCCAGAAGATAATAATACTCATGAACAGCCAACCTGTCAAGCATCTGATCAATAAATGGAAGAGGGAAGTGATCCTTTCTTGTGGCTTTGTTCAATTTTATGTAATCCATGCATTCCCTCCATCCTGTGACTGTTCGAGTGGGGTTGAGCTCATTCTTCTCATTTGCTACCACAGTAATACCTCATTTCTTAGGTACACATTGCACGGGGCTCACCCAAGAACTGTAAGAAATAGGATATATAATTTCTACATCCAGCCACTTTAGAATTTCTTTCTTCACCACTTCTTTCATGATAGGATTAAGTCTTCGATGTTGCTCAATAGTCGGCTTACTACCTTCTTCTAGCAGAATTTTATGCATATAGTACGAAGGGCTGATCCCTTTTATATCTGCTATAGTCCATCCGATGGTCGATTTGAATTCTCTCAAGATCCTCAAGAGCTTGTCCTCCTCACTACCTGAAAGGTCAGATGCAATAATAACAGGCAAAGTAGATGCATCACCTAAAAAAGCATACCTCAAGTGTTCAGGCAATGGTTTAAGCTCCAAAGTAGGTGCTTCCTCAATAGATGGTTTGAGCTTTCCCTCAGCATTCTTGATATCGGTATTACCAAGAGATTCAAATGGCATGTCTAACTTTCACCTCCAAGGAGAAACATTTAGATATTGTAGTTGCTCATTGCCTTCCTCATCTTTACTGTCAAATTCCACCATTAAGGCTTTCTTTAAGGCATCAGACATTAGCACATGATCAAGTTTTGAGGTTACCGTAGAATCAATCAAATCCACCTTTAAGCACTCCTCGTCTTCTGTAGGGAATTTTATCGCCTTGAATACATTGAATGTCACATCCTGATCCTGCACCCTCATAGTAAGTTCACTGCACATCTATCAAGGTACGACCTGTAGCCAAGAAAGGTCTTCCCAAGATTATGGGAATCTTCTTATCTTCCTCAAAATCAAGAATGACAAAGTCTGCAGGGAAGAAGAGCTTATCCACCTTTACGAACACGTCTTCCACGATACCTCGTGGGTATGTAATAGAACGATCAGCCAATTGTAGAGACATGTAGGTGGGCTTTGGATCAGGCAAATTCAGCTTTTTGAAGAGAGACAACAGCATCAGATTGATGCTTGCTCTCAAATCGCAAAGGCACTTGTCAAAAGACAACTTACCAATGGTGCAATGAATGGTGAAACTACCTGGATCTTTAAGCTTTGGAGGTAATTTTTGTTGCAGCACAGCACTGCACTCTTTCGTTAGAGCAATGGTATCAAGGTCATCCAGTTTCACCTTCCTTGAAAGAATATTTTTCATGAATTTCGCATAACTAGGCATTTGCTCCAGAGCCTCAGCGAAAGGTATGTTGATGTGAAGTTTCTTGAACACCTCCAGAAACTTACCAAATTGCTTATCCAACTTTTGTTTTTGCAATCTCTTAGGAAAAGGTGGTGGAGGATAGAGCTGTTTCTCCCATATATTACCCTCAGGAAGAGTCTATTCAACAATAGTCTTCCTTGGTTCCACCTCTTTTTCCTTTTGCTTCTCTTCTTCATCTTCAACTTCAGATCCCTCATCTTTTGCTTTTTCAGCATCAGCAACTTTTCCAGACCTTAAGGTAATAACTTTGACTTGCTCTTTAGCTTCCTTCCTTCCTGGCACTTCAGTATCGCTGGGAAGTGTGCCAGGTTGACGATTGAGCATAGCATTGGCTATTTGACCGATTTGATTTTCCAAGGTCTTGATAGAAACAACCTGACTTTTGCACAACAGCTTTAGCTCCTCGAAATCAGTACTATAAGGTGGAGCAACACCTCCTTGTTGAGGATATGATTTCCATTGAGCATATTGCTGATGTTGCATAAATCCAGATGGATTAAACTATTTACTTACACCTTGCTGATATGGTTGCTGAACAGTATTCTGAATATTGCTCCAGCTGAAATTGGGATGATTTCTGTTATTAGGATGATAAGTAGCTGGCACAGGCTGCTGCGGTCGCTGATAATTATTCACATACTGAACAGATTCATTAACGAGAGAACACTGATCCGTGGCATGAGAGCCTGCACAAACCTCACAGACCATAGCTATCTGATTGACTCCATAGTTGGCTAAAGAATCAACCTTCATAGACAGCGCTTGGAGCTGCGCTGCAATAGTTGTGGCTGCATCTACTTCCAAAATACCTGCTACCTTCCCATGCATCATCCTATGAGTTGGGTTTTGATGCTCATTTGCAGCCATAGTTTCAATAAGATTATAGGCTTCAGTATATCTTTTGGCCCACAAGGTGCCTCCAACTGATGCATTGAGCATGGGCCGAGATTGGGCCCCCAAACCTTTGTAGAACCCAGTGATCACCATCCAGTCAGGCATACCATGATGTGGACACTTTTTCAATATCTCCTTATAGCACTCCCATGCTTCGCACATAGATTATGTTGGTTGTTGCGCAAACTGAGTAAGAGCACTTCTCATAGCTGCAGTCTTGGCCATTGGATAAAACTTTACCAGAAAATTTTGCGCAAGATCTTGCCAATTAGTGATGGACCCATCTGGTTCAGAATGTAACCATTCCTTAGCTTTATCCCTCAGAGAGAATGGGAAAAGCCTCAGCTTGATAGCCTCATCAGTAACACCATTATATTTGAAAGTACTACAGATCTCGACAAAATTCCTGATATGCAAGTTGGCGTCCTAATGACCACTGATGGCAAGTACATTAACTAAACAAATTAACACCGAGTCCCCGGCAACGGCGTAAAAAACTTGTTAGGCACAAAACACGCGCTAATAATTCACGCAAGTATACGCATTCGCAAGTAATATAGAATGATTTCTAGTTCGTTCCCACAGAGACTCGGACTAATTATATTTAATTAACACTCACTCACCAATGTATGATTACTTCGCAATGTCAAGACAATAACACTTAAGGTTGATTAACTAATTATTAACTACAATTAAATACGAGAATAAAACACTTAAATTATTACTTGAATTAACAATATTAAAAACACATGAGATCATAACTTCATTACTACTTCCTTCAATAGTCATTGTTATTACCCTTAGCATGTAACGGTGAAGATATTAATCGAACAACACAAAACTGATAAAAGCCAACTTTCGTTGTACTAGTACCATTCTACCAAACATCCACAATTAAGATAGAAGTTGCATAGGCATCAATTATGTTGAGACCCTATATGTCTACAGAATTTGACAACATAACGATTTAAGCGCAAGTTATTCATTATGATTACACAGGGCAAGTAAAACGGTTAGAGTTACCTACTAATCATGCATACAATACATGAATCTATGCTAGCATGGCAAGTTCTAAATCTCAAGATTCACTGTCGCTTCACAAGAGATTAACAAGCGATCTTATATGTTCGCGACGCACATAAGACGAATAAGCACAACCTATACTAGATATTATACAATCATCACATACCAAGGTATTAAACAATTAACTAACGAAATCCATAATAAATCCGCTACGACCCCATGATCACGATTAGCCCATGATAGAACTCATCGTCACCATGGGTTCATATGAAAACATGATAATAACACGACAATATAAACTAACTAACTATTTATTAAAATCAGAGTACGTCACAAGAGTAAATAGGTTCAAAGTAAAGAAAACTAGCATCCACTGTTACAACGAATAAAAGAATCACAAGTTAACGTATGCTTCATCTTCTTCGTTACGGTGTGCTAAAACGGTATTCTTTTCTTCTCTCCTTGCTCCTTGCTTGATGAATACTTCGTGTTGTGAAACGTCTCTGAAGATTACTTAAATAGAAGTCCACAAGAATCAGCCATCTCAGAAGTCCAATAGAACACGACTTAATAAAAATCAGAATTAAAATTCCCGACTCCAGGTGGCCGCCCCAGATCCCAGGCGGCCGCCCCAGATCCCAGGCGGCCGCCCCAGATCCCAGGCGGCCGCCCCAAATCCCAGGCGGCCGCCCCAGATCCCGGGCGGGCGCCTGGCAGGCTTCTGGAAAAAATGTTTTTCTGCTCCTGATTTTGCTGAATTCTTCGCACATTCCCCCGAGACTGATCCCAATTACTTCCCTAGGCTTATTTTGATGAAATCTCCCTGCATATGCAAGCTACACCCTGAAATGCAAAAACACTCGAAAGCGCATCAAATACACAAAATACTTGATTCCAAAACATCAATTCAAGCCATTATAAGACGTTCTAAGTCGTATAAAATGCCACCTATCACTGTGATAACTCAAGTGCAATTGCCATCACTGAAAATCCAGTGCAGCATTCAAGAACAAAGCACATAGATATCAAGTACCACTTCATATGGGAACATGTGATGAATGATACTGTGGAGCTTCATTTTGTTCCAAGTGAAAAGCAGCTTGCAGATATATTTACCAAGCCACTTGATGAATCCACATTTTCAAGGTTGGTAAGTGAGTTAGGTATGCTTAATTATTCTTGAATTATTTCATATATTTTGCAAGTTGTCAGGAAGCCAGAAATTTAATTGATTTTTCTGATTTGGATGAAATTTTGGCTAAGTCAAAATTTATATCCCGACAGATGCTCATTATCCATCGAGTTTGATCATCCGTCGGTATATTAATTGTTAATAAAAATCAATTATTTTTCTGGAGTATTTTATAACTCGACGGATAACTTATTTATCCTCATCTGTCGAATTGTCTCAATCCTAGCCATTAAAACTCTGAACATTATGCATCGAGTATACTTACAGTTTGTAAGCATGACACGACGGATAAGTGACAGAATTTTTACAGTTTATTTTTTTGAACGGCTATTTTGGGCAATTTTTATTGGTCACTTTATTTTACTTTATTATTTTTGACAGTTTATTTCTAAGATAGTATAAAAGCAGAATTCATTTTTGTTCTACTCTTTTATCATTCTTAAGATTCAATTGCTCTAACTTCTTTCTTCCTCAAAAGCAATCACTCTCTCTGCAAATTTCAATCTCTAACAATGGCATCAGTCGTCAAAATCATGTCTCTAACTGGGTATATCTATGAAAAGAACAACTTCACAGCTTTAGTGAACAAGGAGATTCAACAGTCAGGAAATTACCACAAAATGATAAATTTTGTGAAAGGCTGTAAACTCAACTATGCTATGCTTGAATCTCCCACTATCTACTGTGAGGTTGTAGAGGAGATATGGACAACTGCAGTGTACAACTCAACTGACAAGACCATCACTTTTACTCTTAAAGATAAGCAGTTTTGCATAAATAGTGATATTGTCAAATCATGTTTTAGAATCCCTGATAATATTGTTACTGCTCCACACACAGACACTGATATTGTTAACATGCTAAACTTCATTGGCTATGCACTTACTACCTCTAAATTAAGTGAAATTAGAAGGTTGGGTCTTAGGAAAGAATGGAGTTATCTGTGTGATGTGGTAACTAAAGTGTTTTCTAATAAAATTAGTAACTTTGACTCTATCAACATATCCATGCTTAACATGCTTTACATGCTAGTTACTGATAAGTATTTCAATTTCAGTGACATGGTTTTGTTTGAGTTAGGCTTTAAGTTAGGAGAACTCAATAAGAGAGGTAAAATTGTCTATTATGCTAGATTTTTCATGATGCTTGCTAACTATCTCATTGAGAACATTGTGATTGAGAATCCAACCAACAAGCTGAATTGTTGGTTTCAAAAAAGAAGAATTATTACAGATCTTAATAGAGCGGACCACCATAAAGAGGTGCCCCTCGTCTATTTTCCAGTAATGGAGGGACCTCAGGTAAGTGAGGTAATTTCTACTGTCTCCACTCTTCCAACCTCACACATTTCTTTGCCTTCAAATGTAGCAATGACATCTGTGTCAATGACCAAACAGATGCCTACCCAAGCTACTAAATCACAAACTTCAAAATCCAAATCTAAGAAAGCCCCCTCTGGTTTCTTTTAAAAGAAACCAGTTACAAAATCCACTAAACAAAAAGAGGGGAGTGTGAAGGTGGGTGAGAAAGGTGAGTGACAGGGTGAAAATCAAAGAAACCCTAAGGATAAGGCTGGTGAGAAGAGAGTACGCAAACCTAGCCACACCACAGTTTCCCAACAAACTGTGGTTGTTAATAGGGAAATAAGCTCATTACTAGTTTCATCCTCCCAAAAGGATGTCACTATTGAAACAAGATCCCAACCAGGAGCACAGGCTAAAAGGGGTAGGGACACTAGCTCACCATAAACTTATGCCAGAAAAAAAGATCAAAAACCCTTGGGGATGCACAGGGCACACCCACAGTGCAAACTGGTGCTAAAGACCCAATCACTGCACCATCTCAAAGTCAGATTGATGTGGCTCCAATAAATGTGGAGTCACAGCCAAAATCTCTTATAATTGAAGCACCTGATACACCAAATTCTCCCACACACTCACTGGATATTGACATGATAAATACATCACTTCCAAATTCTCCATCTTTGACTCTATTGGAGAAGCCAAAAATCCAAGCAAGTGAGCATCATCTTTTAGATGATTTGTTGGCTCACTTGCCATTTCTTTCTGAGTCTGTTGAGACATCTGTGCCAAAATTTTCATCAATCTGCACAGAGTCTACAATAGTCTCCACTCCAAACTCATTCATTTCTTCTATCCCGATGGATATTCATCATCCGTCGAGTAGTGATTGTATCCCAACGGATAAGCTTGATAGCAGTCATCCGTCGGATAGCCATACTACTGTCCCGATAGATATTCCTCATCCATCAGGTATCTCTGCACAACTTTAAAATTCTTCAATTCTTACAAATGCAGAAGACTTAGTAGTAGTACAATCACTCTTAGGACTAAGGGAAGGGACTTAGAGTGATCAAATGTAGTCCATTTCTTCAGGACTGGAAAAAGTGAGTGAGAGGAGTCCCACCTTAGATGGTGAAGGTGAGGGTGTGAGGGTGGGGAGCCAAGGGGAGCCCTTGATGCAAAAAGAGAGAGAAATTGAGAGAAATGCAGGTAAAGGAGAGATAAGGATGGACACCATTGCTAGTGAGTCAATGAATGCCAATGATGCAGACATAGAGAAACTATATCAGCATAATCAAGCTGTTATAGGTTCCATCTCTTTGGATGCTGAGGCATTTACTCATCCTGTTCCAGCATATCAAATTTTTGCTGGACAGGGCAATGAAAATGCAGAAAGAATGCTGAACTTGGTGCACACCACCCAATCAATGCAAAGAGTAAAGGATGCCATCACAGCTATGCCACCTAGAGCTGATGATGATGTTGACTATGGGACTGGGGAATCTGCTGATTTCTTTGGAGATGATGGTGAAAATGAGGAGCTCATGAACATAGGGGGAGAAGCAGGCACCAGCTCTAGATCCGGCCTTCCTTCATGGGCATTCTCCAAGGACTGTGATCTTCAACATTTCAAGGTCACTCTTATTCATCAAATCCAGGAAATACATAATGCTATTCAATCTACAACAGATGCGGGCACTAGGCAGCTCTTACAGGCACATCTAAATTCTATGCAAATGCATCAAATCCAAGGCCTTCAACGCAACCAGGGTATCACTTCTATCAAGACAAAGATCAATCAAGTAAAGAAGGATATTTCTGACAGATTAGATGCTAAACTTCCAGAAGCTACAATGATTAATATTAATAGACAGCTAAGGAAGAACACTGATCTTGCAACCAAGGTGGATTCCTTGGATAAAAGAATGACTGCTATGGAAGCTTCTCTAACAGCTATTCATCTACATCAAGCACAACAAACAGACTTGCTTCAAAAGCTAGTGGCAGCACAAACCTCTTCCTCTACTCAACTTGCTGATAACAAAAAGGGGGAGAAAGAAAGTGTTATTGTCCCAATCAGTCAAGAGGGATCAAGGAGTGAAGGGGAGCAGAAAGTGCTAAACATCCAAGTCAGCAAAGTAATTGTGCCAACAATTGCTTTCACAAAGCCACCAGTCATGGATAACATTGACATCATAAATATGGCAGCAGCAAAACTAAACACAGATGACAAACTGCCAAAGATTGATGTAGCAGCAGCTGAGAAAGAGTTGAAAGAAAAATGGAGAAGGATAGATGCATAAATTCAACAAAAGTTTGGGCCAATTCAGAAGCCAGAAAAAACATTCATTCATCACTCTGTGAATGAAATGAGTATAAATTATCTGGAAAAAGGCCAAACATCTTGCATCAAATCTCTAAAAGCAGATTTCATCATGAAGCCTAAAAGAAACTACTCAAAGTTTTCAGACAAGAATCCTATGGATACTGTGTATGAGACACCTAGGCTAGATGAGAAGAAGCTTTGGCTAGGTCAATTGCCTTCTACAAAGATCCAGCTGATTCAACATTCAAAAGAAGATTAGCCGAGATTTACAGAAATGGTAAGGAAATTTGTGTGTTGGTTGGACACCCCATGTTTGTGGAAGCTAAGAAGGAAGAGAAAGAAATAATCAGGTAAGAAAAGAAGCAAGCTGCTCTGGATGCTAAAAAGCTTAAACAAAAAAAGAAGCAAGCTACTATCTTGGCCAAGCTTTAAGCTGTAAAAACCACAACAAAAATTCCTGTACAACCAACTATAATTGCTGAACCTAAGGATCAGAAAGTGCAAGAAAAACCACAGAAGAAAAGAAGATTCAGATACAAGCTCCATTCCAAGAGAAAATTGGACTTTAATGATGAAGAAATGGAAGACCATATTCATAAAAAGTCAACAACTACAACTCAAACATCAAAACCCTCAGTGTAATTTGAAGCAATCAAGGTGGTGGATCCAACTAGGAATATTCATGGTGAGCCCATAATTCCAAAGGATGAGCCAGTGGACTGGGATAGTTTGTCTATTCCTGAGCTAAACTTTCTTAGCTTCAAGACAAAGAAGACAAAGACAAGAGCTAGCAAGAAAGTGAAACTAGTGATTCTCAAATCCAAGACCCTAGTCAAATCCAAATCCATAATCAACAAAAGAGATATGTTGTACATCTGTGACATCAAAGAATTATCTGACATTAACCTCTACTTAGATAAATTGGAAGAAGTTAGAGGAATTGATGCTCACAAACATCTCCCTGAAAGACTGGTATTCAAATACAAGGGAGGAAAAGAGATCATATGGCCACTTCACAGGATCCTTCTAGAAATCCAATATGTTCTAATAAAGATCTACTCATCATTCAAAAAGAACTTTGGGTATCATGTTAATGCTAGAAGATTAGTTCTAAAGAAGATTATGGAGCTGAGTAGTAATGGAGCCAAAGATGCACTTCCAAAAACTCTATCAAATTCCTTTCACAAGAAAGAGAGTGCATTTGAGGCCTTATTGGTTGATGGAATTCAGGGATGGAAAGGGAGGTAGAAGATTTTTCAGATTGGACGACCAGTTGAGTATCTCTAGCAATGAGACTCTTTTGAAAATGCAAGAAATGCTAGACCTCTCAGAAGCTGATGAACTTGAATTCCACAGCAACTCCAAAACCAGATAGAAGAGAACAACATGAGGCTTGGGAAGAAACCTAGACAATCAAGGAAATAGACTTATCTGCTCAGACTAGAGGAGCACCTTGATCATGATTGTGAGCTATTCTTTGTCTACTTTGCATTGTTCAATTTTCAGTAAATATTGCAGCACTTATCAGTTTTATATACTATTTTAGATTTGTATTTTTAGAGTGTTTTGTTATCATCAAGTTTTTCTTAATTTATGGCTACAATTCCAGTAGACATAAATTAGGGGAGATTGTTAGGAATATGTTGTGTACTTAATGATAAATCATACAAAACACCTTAGTAGATTTAACTTAGTGAATTTTGTAGCACTCGACGGATGTTCAAATTTAGTCCCGACGGATGAATCAATATAGTCCTGATGGATGAATCAATATAGTCCTGACGGATGATGATTTGACATCCATCGAGTGAGTAGCTTATGTAATAAAAAGTATCGTAACACATTTCTGCAAACAACTTTGTGTAGATTCTGTAGGAGCTTATGAGTCATGTTGACTACTAGTAGATATACAGAATAAGTTGATTAATTGTAAATATAAAATGTCTTGTAATTCTGCATAAGTGAAATGGAGTCAAGTGTCAAATAGCTACCCGACGGATGATCAACAAAGCTACCCGATGGATGATCAACAAGCTACCCGACGGATAACAAGCATGTACTCGACGGATGATCAATTCAATATCTGTTGACAGTGACAATACAGTCACATGCGTTGGGTATTTGTAAAAGGAATGTGGCAGCCTGTTTAGCAGGAAATTGAGAACAAAGAAGCATTACCATTTGTATGCAAGTTATGAAGATTTTCGAAGATGCTGGAATAGAGTAATGAAGCAGCATGGAGTTAGACTTGATAGATTTTATTTTATTATCCTGTCTTATTACCATGTAAACTTGGTGATATATAAACCAAGTGTAGCTAGTAGAACAACTAACTAAGCAAACACATTTAGAAGAGAAATAGAAAAAGTTGTACTTGTCAAGAATTTCTCTATAGTTTGTTTGTTTAACTTGTAAAGTAGCTGTGAGCCAATCTGAGCTTCACAGAGTTCTAAAATCGATATATATATATATATATATATATATATCTGGTGGATACATTCAAATCCACCATAAAGTTTTAAAGACTTGTGTTTTTATTACTTTGTATTTGATTTACTTAATTCTTTATTCCGCACTTTTCAAATCAAAACACTTATATATATTGAGTTAGAACATTTTTATAAATCTCAAAAAGAGGCCAGAATTATATTCAACCCCCCCTTCTGTAATTCTTGTTATATTGTTAGGGAATAACAAATACTGGTTCGGATAACTCAACATAGAACAAGGACTTTGAAATAATCTATGTTCCACTAGAATCAGTATAGATTGATTATTGGGCATATATACGAAAGGTTTTGGTAGCTGAAGCGAAGAATACGTCAACAGTGATCCGTATAAATTTCATTAATATGTTGAGGCATCGGAGGAATAAGGTTGGAGTCATTCGAAGCAGTTATCGTGATCAATGTGAAGACCTAAAGGATTTCTAGTGAAGTTGGTTATATTTGGTAGAAAACTTAACCGTGATTTGCACGAGTATAATACGAAGGCCTGAGAGCGGAACCAGTTGTCTGTGAACTAGACCCTTGCACTAGACATCAGTGATCCGTGAAAGAAAAGGGTGTATTATTTTTAGAAATACTGTTAAGTGGTTTTTGTACTCGAGGAGATTTGAAATATTTTAAGGTACGAAAACCCGGAGATTAAAAGGCTTGGAGATTCAGAGGAGTACAGCCCGAGAATTTACACGATTTATTTTTAATCAATAACTGATTGTGTATTAAATGGATAAATGAAAATCAACTCATTTATTTATTTAATTATACATCAATAATTGATTTTAAATAAATAAATTAATATTTGATTTTTAATTAAATAAATAAATGAAATCTAATTCATTTTTTTATTTAATATTAAATATTTAATTATCCTTATCCAGAAAGATTGTCAACCAGACCTTGCATGATTGCATTCGTTTGTTTCTAAATAAAAGAAATCAAAAGACAATTTGTAGGTTGCAAAGGAATAAACGAATTTTTGCAAAAGAAACATCAAATTCATTTGCAAAGCCGCGGGACCTAGGTGGAATTCAAGTGCGATAGAAATAATAAATTGGCAAGTTTTTGTCTTGTGATTCAATTCTGTAGGCGAGTGAATTTCAGCGCGTGGGTAATAATTCTGGCTATTTTTCTTTCTGCTCCGCGCGTGGGAAAGAGATAAAACACAAGCCGCGTTTATTTGTTTGCCGAAGTAAAACATATTCGCAGGTTGATGTACTTAATCAAAAATAGGAAGTGCTCAATTTGTCTATGCAGCCTTGAAGTCACAAGATAGAAAATAAAAGAACGCTAAAATGACTAAGCAACTATACAAGGAATTCAGTCGCAGGTTGTGTATGCAGTCGCAGGTTGGAATATTTGCTAAGTCAATTTATTTGCTCTTGACTTTAATCGCAGGTTAACAATCACGGAAAGAAAAAATGCTGGTCGCAGGTTAGCAAATATACAGGTCGCAGGTTAATTTGCATGCTGTCAATTCAAAATATATGGACACAATTAAGCCACGTATCTCCTTCTCTCTCTAGCCTACAATTCTATATAATCAACAGCATCAAATTGAATCTGTATCTCCTCCATTTTCAACAGTGTGAAGCTCTTGCAAAAGATTTTTAGCATTTTCTTAAAAGCTTGATTTGATAAGGGGAGGTCTTGTCCAATTTGTTTCACATAATTTAAAGACTTAAAAACTTGTAGCACTCATTATTTAAAGCTTCTTTGATTGTATTTAATACCATTTGATAAGAGCTTTAAATTCTTAGAGTGATAGATAGAACTCTATATTGATAATTATTGTTTTTGGTTCTCTCTATATGTGTTGCTTCGAATCATTTATATTCAGAGTTGTAAGCAACCCTTTACGGTTTAATTTCTTAATAACAAGAATTATTCCATGAATCTCCTTGTTTTTGTTTATATTGTTTTTGATTTTTATTTTCCACTGCAATTAATTAACGAAAAACGAAGAACACACATTCACCCCCCTCTGTATGTGCCTTTTGGACCTAACACTCTTCCTAAGACTTAGGGAGCTTTTCAATCACTGACATCATGCAAAACTTTTCAGGTAAGACCATTCCGGAATCACCCAAAGCATGAGCCAACATCTTAAAATTATGCACCTGCTCAGTCATGGATTTTCCATCCACCAGTTTAAAATCAAGAAACGTCGCCATAGAAACTTTTCAAGACCTTGAGAATCAGTATTGTGGGTTTGGTCCAGCTTCTCCCATTAGACTTTTGCAGTGTAGGAATCCGATGAATAAATATCGAATAAGATATTCTCTAAAGCGGACAAAATGGCTGCCTAGCCACCCCATCTTTTTCAGCCACAAAGCATAGACCTTAGCAAAATCAGCTTTCTCTTGATCCACAATAGGAGGATCATATTGTACCATCAGCCATAGACCCTTTACCGTCAACCAGAGCTTCATCTATTTCTGCCAACGAGAAAAAGAAGCTCCACCACTAAATTTATTAGGCATACCCGATAAATTTATAGGCTGGCAAAAATGGTAAGTAGTCAAATCAATGGTGGAAGTAGTACCACCAGAACCAACATCAACAACCTTAGGAGTCTCAATTTTGTTAACAATCTTGCTAATTTAACAAATAATCTCTTCAAGATTGTTGGGAATATTAACTAAATTTGCAATAATGGAATATTTATATATCACAAATTAATAAGACCCGGCAAATAAAATCAAATAATGAGACAATCATGAAGGTCGAAATAAGTTATAATCAGCAATTAAATTAAAATGAGAAAAAAGGAAATCACTTAGCTCTATGAAGCTTTATCAGAATTCGAGAACCACCAGAGTCATCAAGCCCTTGAGAAGACTTGATTGTTATTGAAGAGATTATTGCTCAACTGATGGTGTGATGGGTTGCCATAATATCACTTACAGGATAAACAGCCTAGAGCGATCCGTTCAAAGATACGGCAAGGCTCAACAACAACCAACATCTCAATTTACTAAGAAATCTATGTATCGTATATGTACATGTGAGAGAATGAGAGAGAGATGAGAGACTAGAGATGAGAGGTTAGGGTTTTCACTCCTCCTTGAAAAGTAACGTCTCCAATTGTATGTCCTATGCATATCACAAGAGTCAATTATTGTTATAAAAATAATAATAATCTTCATTGAGATATCAATTTTAAAAAAATATATAATAAGCTTATTTATAAAAGTTTATGAAATTAGTTTTAGTATTGAGTTGGCCCTTGAGCTTATATTGTGTATTACAGCTGAAGACCTTATTTAAGACTTGAGCACTACATGGAGTCCCCATTTTTAGACTCACAAGCCTGAGCCTATGCTCAGGTCCCCTGATTAACCTCACAAGCCCTGAGCTTATGTTCAAGTCCTTTGAGTATGTGAAGAGAATTCACAACTCGCTTGTCAACTAAAATAACAATTATACAAATAAGTAACTTTGCTCTCATTTCTTCATGGATAATACTAAAAAAATGTCTTAGATCCAAATATGAAAGTTTACGTCCTTATGAGAAGGAACAACATTCACTTGTTAGTATTTAAATTAAATAAATAGGGGTGGGAGGACTCGAACCCGAGACAACTCTCTAAAATAAGCTCCGAGTCGCTCTAAAATCTAAAGACGGTAGAGAATAACTTATATTATTATTCGAGTGCTACATATATTTTCAAGTATACAAGCTTCATCCTTAGGACTTCACTATATTTGGATTCCAATACATGTTAACAAGAACTGAACTGTAATTACAAATTTTAAGCCATAAAAAATGTTGCAATTACTCGATTCAGACAAATCATAAACTTCCAAATTTTAAGCAAAATAAAAAATAATATCATTGATAAATATAATCCTTGATTGCATACTAAAAAAAGAAGCTATATACTACATATTTAACATGTTGCATGCATGGGGATTATGGTTACCTATTAAATATTTAAATCAGCTCCATCTAATTATGTTCAAGCCACATAATAGAGTATTATTTTTTGTTTGACAGGAAGCCGCATAATTATATTATTAAAGCTAGTTCTCAACTTAACATTTCCCCTTGGTTACGAGTAAAAGAACAAATAGCCAATCAGAGCTCAAGTAACAATGCTTCATAATTTGTCGCAAATGTTCGTCTTACGCTAAAAAAAGTTTAGCATAAAAGGAAGTCTCTGCTTAGCTATTATATAAATAGAAAATAATAATTAAATCACTTCAAAGTAATTTGATATGAAAAAGCTAAACAACAACAGCAGAGCTGCCTTGTTAGCTCTCGTACTCACTCTTTTTCTTATCATCACAGTTGCTCACAGTGAACCAGGTTACCGCAGTAAGTACACCTTTTAGATTTCCCTGATTTACTACAAATACATCTTTATAAAAAAATCTATAACTTTCCCTACATATTTGATTTCATCAATCTCTTTTCGAGAACTAATTTGATAACATTGTCATGTTCTATTAGGTGAGCAGTTCTGAAACATGCAGGACCAATATGTGATACAGTGTTTGGAGTGAGGGAAAGAGACACTTGTTTTGACATCGCGCGGAATTTCAAAGTCTCAACTCATGATTTCAATTATATCAGTCCTAATGTCAATTGCGCTGTATTGTTTGTGGGGAAATGGGTTTGTATTGGTGGAACTGCTTAAAATCTTATAAATCCTCCTAAACTGAAATTTCGAATGGTACTTACTGTGTGAAATAAAGTGCAGCCAAGCAAGGTCCTAGACCTAGTTTTGGAGCATCATGCTTGTATTTTGTTATGCCCAAAATTTGGTACAATTAATATTCGGGTCAATTGGATGAAATTATGGCAAGAACACCAAGTTCAAATAAAGATAAGGCAAAGCCCTCTTTCCCATAAAGCTGAGGGTGCGCCCTCCATGGTGCATAGATTGTGAATGCCTTAAAACCTCAAGGCGCGACCTCAAAATGGTGAAAATAGGAAAAGCCCCAAGACTTGGAGGCGCGCCCAGATAATGCTTTAGCAGGAAAAAGAATCCTCAAATTGATGAGGATAAAAGAATGCTTGAAGATTGAGGAAGCGCCCTATAAATACGAAGGACACACCCTCACGATATATAAAAAGAGAGTTTTTTGACTGATTCCTTGAAGGTTCAAGGCACGCCCTCATACTTATATGAGAAGGCGCGCCCTATAGATGTATGAAGAAGAAATTTTGAATGATTCCTTGAGCTGGCCCCTAACCTATACATGTGTAAGGGCGTACCCTCACTAAAGGAAGTGAATTTCAAAATGTTACTTGGACGAGATCTTGGATGCATCAACGAGGGAAGGAGGTTATTATTACTAACATATTTGCTGCAGGTACTCTATTGAAGAACTCCTTCCTGTAATATAACCACAGGAAGGCGGTGTCCGTGGTTAGAGACCTCCATGGGTATGCCTGGACGGAAGGCCTCCTTCTGGTATGTTCTTTGAGAGCTCTGTCTCTGTAGTCAACGGGTGTCCTCGTTGGGAGACTTCAGAGTATCCTGCACTTTGCAACCAAAAGCTTGAGATCACTTGTCCTGCAATCTGGTAGGGGCTCCTTATCCGGGGACAAGGATGTATCCAACATTTGGGGTAAACCACGGCTATACCCGCGTCCACGGATTTGAGAAACAGCTGGTAGCGAAGGGTTATCCTTGCTAGAGAGATGCCTTATACGTGAAGTCTCGAAGCCGCGGACAAGCCTTGGGCCTTTGTGGTTGGGCCTCATCGGTGGAAATTCCTAAAGCTAGTAGAAGACGGTTTTCATTAGATTTCCTACTGGGCCTCGGGAAAAGAAATCTAAGCCCATTAGGTTTCTTGTTCCCCAAGAACTACGTTGACTTGATTCCCTATAAATAGGGATACGTAGGCAAATTGCAAGGGGTCGGAAGCGATAGCCTTAAGGAGCCACCACTAATCCTAAGCAATCTCAGCCCCCAATTCATCACGACCACCACACTCCGCTCACTTTTCAGGAAAAGAACCACCATCGTAGATCTTGATTCCGACGATGAACCTTAAACTTTATTGATACCAAATTCCTCCGTCAACAAATTGGCGCTAAAAGGAGGGGGCTGATCAAATTTCATAATCTCGGGAGAAAGAGATGTCTCATCACGATGAAGGTTCTTTAACATAAGAATTGAAGGGTAGTCACAGAGGAGGTTGCAAAAAACGGCCACGAAGGAGATCCGTGAATAACTATTTCGGCCAGGAGGGTCGAAGGAGATTTGAATTTAGTATCCGCGAACACGAGGGAGATCCATGGATGATGATTTCCAGATACGGGGGTTGAATTTTACAACCATGGCCACGAAGAAGCAAGGTTGGATATAAATTCGGATTTGGTGGGTTAAGTGATTTGTCTACACTGTTTGGGCCCTATCTCGAGTTCCGTAAGTCAGATTTGGACGATCTTACAACCTACACGAAAATTATTGAATTATATTTAATTCAAAGATGATATGGTTATGAGAATTCAAGTTGAACAGCCCGAAAACAGAGGAAAACAGCAGCTGCAAATTTTTACCAAAAAATCCTATTTGGTTTGGAAAATTGAAGAAACCTATTTGGTTTAGAAGATTGGAAGAAACCTATTTGGTTTAGAAGTTTTCAAGAAACCTATTCGGTTTAGAAGATTAGAAAAAATCTATTTGGCTTAGAAGATTGCAAGAAACCTATTCGGTTTAGAAGATTGGGAAAATCTTATTCGATTTAGAAGATTGGAGAATCCTATTCCAATAAGAAGACTGAAGAATCCTATTTTATTTAGAAGATTTCAGAATAAATTCAGTTCAGTAGACTTAACCAGGAGCAAATATGAGGACGATCGGGAGGAGAACACTCCAAGAAGAAGGCATTACTATCATGAGCTAGTCATCGCCTTTAAGACGATTCTTCGAGGTAACACTCAACTAGTTTTGTTGTGTTTTCCATTAATTATTTCTGGGACTTATGCAGGAAGAATATTGTGAAAGAGATTTGGCACGGAGGAGATCCTCACAAACACTTAGGACGCGCCTTAATAAATACATCCGAGGCCCAGGAGACTTCTAACAAATTTCAGGAGAATTCGCTGATTGGACACGTCCGTCCCTCTAGGACGCGTCCTCCAGGTAACATTTAAAGTTCCATATTAATTTTATTTCTTGCAGGTAGGAAATATTATCAGGAAAAATCTCATGATTTACCAAGCACATCATCGCAGTCTATTAAGGCGCGCCCTCTGCATGTGAGAAATTCAGTGGAGAATTGCCCTGCAAGAGCGCACCCTTAGAAGAAAAAGTCTATGGAAGTTTTCAATGAAGAAGTCTTGATGATCAGATGAGTTATAGTCTGTACTTAAAGAATGGCTCGACTGGAACTAACTCCTTGTCTTTCAAGACACGCCCTTTCTTTAAGGCGCGCCCTCAGAAAAAATTTGATGGTGAGGTGAACTTTATTGACTACAAGGAGAATTTTAATATTGGAACTTTAGAAGAAAAGAAGCGATCAGAGTAGAGGCACCATGAATCCTAGGATGTGCCCCTTGACTATCAAGGTGAGGCTCAATGACATGAATGAGCTCCTCCATCTAAGGATATAATGTTATATCCTTAACAATTATAAGTAAACTCTCTTAAGGCGCGCCTTCAGTGAAATACCCATGTCATCTTCCTCGACATTACATAAAAAATTTAGAAAGAAGCAAATGTAATGCAATGATCTTCCTAGTATGTCGAGAGTTTAGTTTCAGCGAACACGCCCTCACATCCTCAATAATCTAAGTGAGTTTTCGGGACGCGCCTTGAGCATATCTGGCTCATATGTTAAGGCTTCTTCTTTCGATATGATTATCAAGGTCATCTGGTTGTCTTTAGAAAAAAGAAAATATGGGAGTTGCATTAGAAATAAATAAGGAAGATGCAAAGTACTTTTAACAGGGTGCACGCTGGACGGTAGGTCACCTCTCATTAGTTCTGTGGTGTTACATATTGCCACATGTGTAAAATATATGGCTTTCCCTAAAAATCAGGGAGATGCATAAGGTCAGGAAAACACCCATGTTTAAGAAAATGCTTAACTTCAAGGAAATGTCCCTGAGAGTGAGATGCCCTTTATCGGATGCCACTTCGTGAGATGCCTCGCTAAAAAATGTTTCTACATGAGATAGTTTCTGCATCTCTTGAGCTTCATTGAAGATAAAATCCATCTAAGAATATTGATCTTTGATTTGGTTTTATTACACAAAGATTATGTAGAAGATCCTTATCAAGGTGGATGCATCTCTGACAGAGGACGCGCCCTCCCAGAATGATTCCCCTTGTCGAGGTAGATACTCCTCTTACAGAGGAGGCACCCTCCAAGGATGAATATCCTTGTTCAGGTAGATGATTCTCTTACAGAGGACACACCCTCCAATGATGAATGCCCTTGTCGAGGTAGATGCGCCTCTTACAGAGGACGCGCCCTCCAAGGATGAATATCCTTGTTGAGGTAGATACTTCTCTTACAGAGGACACGCCCTCCAAGGATGATTTCCCTTGACGAGGTAGATGCTCCTTGTACAGAGGACACGCCTGTAATAACCCCAATTTTTGGGAAATTTTTGAAACCCTTATGAATAGTGTTTTTACTGAATGAGAAAACTTTTCATGCCACACTATGTAGGGGTTCTGATATGGATATTCTGAGATTTTATTAGTACTTTATATGGGATATAAGTGTATGTAAAGATCGTCAGAATCCAAATCCGAACACCTTGATTTTTCCCGGAAATCCAATAGATACGGAAAGAATTGAGTATAAGGTAACAGGATAAAAATGATTTAAATTAAAGGATTATAAGAGAGGATCATAAAAGGAATACAATATATTGAGAAAGGTTAAGGGAACCTAAGTAATAAGATCCCGGGTATGATCCCTCAAACGATAAACGAAAACGAAAGTTAAGCGAACCGTATAACAGATCAGCGGTCATTAGGCAAACGATTAGGAAGTTAATCAAGGGGATTAGTGGGGATGATGTCATCCAACCAATAGAAAGAGGACAAGGAGGGGAGGATGACATCATGAGGATGACACAAGCATGACATGGGAAGGAAGGAGGTGTGGTTGAATGAGAACCACACAAATTCAAGGGCAACAATGTAATTGACTAAATCAAACACAAAAACAAAGCAACCAAGCCAAGTAAAATCATTTTCATCAAAATCAAAAAGAAACCAAGGCATTGTTCTTCATGCTCTCGGCCAAAACAGAACCAGAACACTTAAACTGCTGTATCTCCTTCATTTCTCACTCAAATATTGTGTTCTATAGCTCATTGGAAAGGTATTGAGATGGCCTACAACTCTTGTTCACAAGTCTCGTCCAAATAATCATGGTAAGACCCTCATTTGTACAGTTCTTTAAATCGGACTTTTAGAAACTTCAAAGCCTAACTTTGTGTTCTTGATTTCTTTGGAAAGATCAAGCTTGTACGAGGCTCCCTAAGGCTTCCTAGCAACTTAACACCTTCCAAGAAAGGTATAAACTTCAAACCCTAGCCTTTACTTTATATGTTAGTAAGTTTAATGGTTGGTGTTGTGAAATGAGAAGCATGGATTGTGATTATTAGTAGTTTGGTTTGATTTGGAAGTGTTTTGGTAATTGAAGCTTGATTATAGTTCATAGGTCTTGATTGTGGTTGTTTGAGTTGAAAACCTTGGAGATTATGGACTGATGTGGTATGGTTTAGGTGAAGTTTTGTTGTATTGATGGTTATGAGTTGGTTGGTGGTTAATTGGAGTAGTTTAAACATTGGTAATCGCGTAAACATAGCCGTCGTAACGTCCGATTTTCTTTGGACTGTTTTTGTGCATAACATTAGGACCCGAGAACCCCCTGCTAGATTATGACCACTGCCATGTTTAGATAGCTCATGTTACGAGCTTCATTTTGATATGTAGTTCGTTCGATTCCGATGCACTGTTTAGGAGAAACGACCGTTTCAAGTAACGGCGTTTCGCGAACGAAACTTTTCCCCTCGCCTTACTTTGAAACATAGGTTAAAGACCAAAAAGGGTTAATTAATGTATGAAACATTTATGGTAAGTGTGTTAGGCAGTTGGTAAGACACTCGCGAAGGAATCGCCTTAAAACTCGTAAAGGTTAAATTATTAAAAATGGTGGAGCCGAGGGTACTCGAGTGACTTAAGAGAATCAGTAAGCGCAAAACAAGCGTTAGAGTCTAAGTTAGTTAAAGTATAGATTTACAAGTGACTTTGGTTTAATTCCAACTTACTTGTTGTTTATAGGTTACCAGACTCGTCCCGAGCCATTCGTAACCCCCAGTCGCTCAGGCAAGTTTTCTACCCGTTATACTGTTGTTGTGATGTATATATGTATATGCATTATCTTGCGATAGATGCATGATGTTTATATTAGCAAATGTTGCAATATATTGAAGCATGCTGCTATGGTATATATATGCATGCCTGTTTCATATTCTTTCCATATATAATTGTTGATTCAGTTGATAATACCTATGCTAGAGGATAGCGGTAACTTGCATATACCCTTAGTATAGGGACCCAAAAGGTGGAAATATTTTCTAAACCGGGAGTCGAGGATCCCGAGTATAATATATATATTTATATAAATATATGGTTATAGTTTTCAAAACTATTAATCGAATAAGGTTTATTCGATAACTTTATTTTATTTAATGAATATTATTTTGAATATTCATTCGAGGGCTTATGACTCAGTTTATATTATTAATGATTATTAATTGGATATTCATTTGAGGATGTATGACTCCTTTATTTTATTTAATGAATATTGTTTATAATATTCATTCGAGGTATTATGACTCCGCTTACTATTTATTAATATTCTTTATTTTATTAAAGAATAATGTTCGATAATCAAACTTACTTTTGATATTCAAGTAAAGATATTACTTTCGTATAAGTATATCTTTGATTAATTGCTATTCATTCAAGTATAAGTTTTCCAACTTCTACCTCAATTATTCTTTATGGGAATATTATTTAAATAATAATATTCAGATATTTCTTTCATATTGGGACTGATTTATTTTATTAAATCAGCATTACTCCAAACATTCTTAAAAATGTTTTCGAGTCTTCAAAATGATTTTTAAAAGTTAGAGCGGATCCCAAAACTCATTTTTATATTTAAGATCTTCCTTTTAAAGGGGATTTAAATACTCGTTCAAAACCTGAGGGATCCGGCTCTATGGTATATTTTATATTCGTAACAAGGTTGCTGTTTTGATAAATGAATTGATTACTTGCCCAATGTTCGGGAAGTAAGCCCATCTAATTGAGTCGGCATAAGTGACAGGCCGGGGTACGGTCTATCAAAGTGTAAGTGGCTGGGTGGCAGTCCATCAACGCGTGAGTGGCCGGGTAACGGTCTAGCGCGAGGTCCTAATACGGCCAGGGTGATGACCGGTGAGGAATTCATCCATCTACAGTAGAAAAGGTTACTTATTGGTATCTTTGCCTGATCAGCAAGATATCTGGTTTATGCCAAAATTCTTTTCCTTTCCAAAATTTATTGGATATTATAACTCTGTTCATACTTTACATGACAGAGATTTTCAGGAAATGTATGAGATATATATATATATATATATGGATATATATATCAGGACTTAATGAAGTATCTCGTAACTTCATTATTTATAATGATATTTCAAAGATTGAATCTATTCAAGTCATATCTTGTAGTCTCATCTATGTGATGAACCTTTGAAACTGATTATAACTTGAACGGGGGTAGTTCAAGTAGTATTTGGTAAAGATATAAGTATTTTGGGGTATCTTGTAACTTCATCTTTTAAACTTATATCTAGTTAATGATTGTCTTATGAATGACAAAGATTTTCGGAAAAACGTTGAGACAAGGTTAGATATATGAGATCACCTTGCAACGATATTTTTTGTGTATACAGTTATAAACTGGAACTCTGTGTATATTATGGATGGAAGAGGACTTCCAAGATTTTGAAAAGTATATATGTATATATACTGAATATTTTGCGACTTCATCGCATTAAGATATCAAACTTGGTTCATTTCTTTTGACCAAGACTTTCATGAGTACTATGAGAAGGCTCATATACTATTAATCATTATACATATTATTTTGGTGGGCTTGCTGCTCACCCTTGCTTTATTTCTTCATCACACAACAACAGTTAGGAAAGATGGCCAGACTCCAGCAGACCTAGCGCAAGCGCGTGGGAAGCGTCCCGCGTCTTCCCGTTGATGTTGTAGCTGCTATAGCTGCAGAGGTAGATCTATTGTAGATCAAACCATCTACTTTTGAGAATCAATTATGTATAATTATAACTTGTGGCAGATAATGGCAATTAACTATAAATTTATCAAGTAATCATTTTGGGTTGTAATAACTTTTAAATTGTGGATTCAAAGACTTGTACTTATTTAAATTTCATCTCTGAGACTATAACGGGTTGTGGTGTGTGTTAGTGTGGGGTCACAGCATAAGGTTATTTATTATTAATTAAGTGAAGTGATATTGTGGAAAGAAAGACCGTGACGACCCGGATCCCCGACCCCGGATCTGGGGGTGTTACAGAAATGGTATCAGAGCTAAGCGTTATAAACCTCAGAGATGATGGGACGTTAAGATAATAAGTTCACTAAGATAATAAGAACTCTTGCCAAGTTCATAGTCGGACTACCTAACGTAGTACTGGCAGTTAAAACCCTTATGGGAACCCTTATAAATGTAGCGATAGAAGCGTAGTTCGTTATCGTATATGGTAGCGGGACTCTGAACCCTGAAGTTGAGGAACATCAACGCGATGATGTTTTATTATTTATTGGGGATCAGATTATGGATCCGATAGAGCGTCCTAACGCGGGACCGGATGATGTTGATATTGAGGATGTAGCGGTTGAGGATGTTGTCCTAGAAGGGATAGTTGCTGAGGAGGATCCCATGGAGGATCCTGACAAGAATGAATAAAGGACCACTGAGGAATTGATGACCATGGTTAGGGCAACTACCAGAGGTAGGATTGGCCGGTCACTACCGGAGGTTCGTTCAAGTTGTAAAGATAGTAGCCCCTTTAACGCGGCTTACTCGTAAGACTGAGAAGTTCGAATGGACAGAGAAATGCGAGAACAGCTTTCAAGAACTGAAGCAGAGGTTGGTGATGGCCCCTATGCTGGTGTTGCCGGATGGAAAAAGGAGATTTTGTGATTTGTAAGTGACGCTTCGCATAAGGAATTAGGGTGCTTCTTAGCACAGCAAGATAATCGCGTCTGCGTCAAGACAATTAAGGTAATATGAAATTCGATATCCCCGCCCATGAGCTTAGGCTCGTGGCAATAGTTTTACCCTAAAGATTGGAGGCACTACTTGTATGGAGAGAAGTGCGAGAATTACCTAAGCCATAAGTGCTCTAGTACATTCTTACGTAGAAAGAGCTCAACATACGCCAGAGGAGGCGGTTAGAGCTAATCAAGAATTATGATTGGGAGATTCTTTATCATTCGGGGAAAGCCAATATGGTGGCTGATGCCCTTAGTAAAAAGGAGAGACTCAAGATGATAATGTCTTTTGGAGAGTTTATAAGAGATTTTGAGAAAATGGAAATAGTAGTGAAGGTAACCGGAGCCGGTACCGAAAAGCTGTTTGAGATAGCAATACAGCCCGAATTATTGGAAAAGATCATATTGTGCCAGAAAAAGTTATGAATGAAGGCAGAGAGCCAACAAATAGATAAGAGGTTAATACCGAGAAAGATGAGAAGGGAATAATGAGGTATTCCTACAGAATTTGGGTTCCAAATGTTCAAGAGCTTAAAGATGAGATCTTAGATGAAAGCTAGTTTGAGGAATAAGATTTAGAGCAAACCCTGAACGTGATAGTCAGGGAGGTCGCCATCAAGATAGAAGGAACCCATGACATAATGGAGTGGAAAATGAGGATTTTAAATTAAAAGATGACCCCAATTATGGGGAGTAGGATGAAACATTTCATACTAAGGAAACAAAAAGTCGAGTAAGGAAAGGAGACCCGAGATGGTACCCCTATACGGCAATTCATGGACCTGTCTAAAGAGAACTTAGACTATTATCCCCAACCACCACCCTGAGAAGATAGTACGGTGAGAAATTCTTTCAGGACCTTTAAGTCGCTAAGCTCTCAGAGTTCCATGGAACAAGCTGACCCAGCCGAGGCAAGAGCCTGGCTAAAGGAAATAGAGGAATCATTTGAGATTCTAAATGATTGACGAACCACAAAGGACTGTTTTTGTCACTTACCCTCCTAAGAGAGAGGCCACCCGCTGGTGAAAGACCAAGAAAGGCACGGAGCCAGAGGTTATAATAAACTGATTTAAGTTTAGTCAATTGTTTTAGGAAAGTACTTCCCAAGGTTATGGAGATAGTGTAAAAGCTTTAGAGACAGAACAAAGGCAGACGAGTATGATGAATTATGAATCTAAGTTATAAAAGTTATCAAGATTCATTCTGAGGACACGAATCCAGAATGACGGGATGTATGAAATCAATGTTTATGTTGTGTTGGTCCATGAAATAATGATAAGAGAAAGGAAAATAAAAAGAAACTGAAGTGGAAAGGAATATAAAGGCAATAGAGTTTGAGGAATGATAAGGGAGTTGGGTATGAGGAAACCCTAAAGACTCGTAGCAATAGACATAGAAAAGTATGTAATCGTCAGGATGAGGGTGATATACCATGAGTTAAATTGATGGTTGAAGGTATAAGAGATACATATATATTATCCCCTGTAAGTTGGGAGGATTCGAAGAAACCTTGAGATAGTTCGAAGGATAAATAATGAGACGCGGATAGACTGAGGAGACAAGAAAGTAAGAAATTAAGAAAATTGGATGAAGGAAGTGACCTTCAAGAATGTGAAGTGTAAGACCGGTGGCTTGATACCCAGGAAGGGAGACGCCAGGTATGAAAGATATCCCAACATTGAGATGACTGTTGAGATAAACAACAAAAGTAAATAAGGATTTATTAAGAAGAAGTTCACGTTGAACACGACCAATATCTTCCAGATCATCCATGTGATCATTACCAAATCAGGAAAGAAAAGCGGATAACCATTTTTATCTTTTGGAGGCCATGTGGATTGACCTTAACTTGAATAAGGATGCTATTGTGAAATTCAGTATAGACTATCGAGGTGGAAATGATTGAATAAGATACCCTTATCAGGGATATATGACTTTATTTATCCATGGAAGGATGCTTGTACCTTTTTAAAGGTGGAATTAAGGATAGAACATCGGTAACTTAAAACGAATCCTAGGGGAATGCATAAAGGTTGGCATTTCACCCTTAATATGGATAGTATGAGTTTTGACAGTATGAATTGGAAAGGATTAAGGTAATAATAACCTTTAAGGATCAGTGGAGAAATTTTTCAGAAGTATATAGACAATGGTTCTAGTATTAGTAAATGGTATTTTGATATGCCCTGTATATAGGGAATACTGGAGGAACGATTGAAGGATAACCTTAGAGGTTTTACAAGGAGAAAGGAAATATTCGAAATTCTCAAGAATAAAAATGTTGATAAAGGAAATATGACATAATTATAATGATGCCAAGTGGGGCACGTGTTAAACCACGAGAAAGTATGGATCGAACCAGTAATGGTCGAAATTGTTCAGGGCAATTAGGACTTAAGATAAAAAATGTTCTAAGTATGATTGAGAGTCAGTCTTGACAGTGATTAGCCTCTAAAGATTGAGGCAATAACTTATGGAAAAATGGTGATATTTTTTTTTTCTTTTCTTTCCCATCTGATTTTAAGGAAAACATCTTCACTCAAGCAGTGATCGGAAATAAGGTAGAAAATTTATTTGGAGGTGGTTAAAATGACATTGACTGTAAGAAAATTTTACTATCAGGAAAGGCCAAAGAGGTGGCCGACACTTTAAAGGTAAGTGGATAATTATAGGCGCGTGTGCCAAAAGAAAACAGTGATGATGGTTAAAAATGTGAAGGTTGAATTATGGTTTGGAAGATTGACATTCCTTATGATGACTGTGCAATACCCAACCGTAATAGTAGTTGGTAAAGGTTTAATTCGTGTAATCTCCAGGAACGGGCTATCTATCTTAGGAGGTACTATCTTGAGAATAATCCAGGACCATGTTTCAAAAAGGACTAAACGAACCTTTGAGTTAAGTCTTCTATTTAAGGCATATGACTAAGAATGGTATTAACCTGCTATCGTTGCTTTGATTGAAACTCTTCTGCAATTTTATCTACTTCATGTCATGAAAGTACGTCAGAGTTTGGAGTGTTCTTCATGAATTGTGATTGGTGGTTATGTTAACTCCTTAGGAGAATTAGATACGAGATGTATGGACTCCGTATGGTTAGATATTAAGATTTTATGGAAAAGTGAATGACGACAGTAGGTCAGTGGTGGACCAAAGTAAGGCAGCAATGATTCTGCGAGTAATGAGCTGATTACAACCGTGAGAGTTGTATTGGAATGGGTGTTGAGATTGAGTACCACTAATCGGGTCGTGGTAGTGTATAAGTTATCATTGATAGACTAATTAAGTAGAGTATCTACCTAGTGAATTATTATTCTTTCTTATCAATAGAGAGTCGTATTATTATACGAGGAAGGTTGCGGTGCAAGCATAGAATTCTAGTAGCGATGATGTATAGAATGAGATCCCAGATTCGATTTTCGATGTCGAGGGAGTTTCAAAGGTGATTGTGTATAAGCTCGAGGAAGAGCATGGGTCCATAGAATGATGAACGGAATAGAAATATTTAGGCATGTGAAATAGGATGCTATAATACTTGATGTTGATATAAATACATATATGTTTTGTTCTCCTATGACAAACCTCTATAGTTCAGAGGTAGGTTCCAAGCCAGATATTTTATGGCAGTATATTTTTTTATATATATACAATTCTCTTCAGTTCGTTCTTTTCTCTTCTTTTCATTTCATGTAATTTGAGAAGAACAACCCTTCCAGAAGGGGAGGTATTGCCGAATGACTGTCTATCTGTGTGATAGAAGCCTAGTAGGATACCAACTATTGTTTAATTGCTTGTCAAGTACTAAAGGCTGGCCACCTTCTGTACTAACTATGTGAGATAACAAGTGTTCATGATCATAGTGATCTCTCAACAAATTCCTTTACTTCTATATGATTGATCAAACTTTGGGAAATAGAAACAGCTGAAAAAGGAGTAATAAAGTTGTGGTAGTATTCGGAATGGAAACACATTCGTGATACTAAGGTTGACGTGGTTATTAAAAGGTTATAGAACGCTAACGAGCAAAAGTATAACCAGTATAATATTAGGAACGGAAGGTAGTAGCGATTACGAACTGGAAAAGAATGGGTATTGAGAAGCAAAAGCTCTAATGCTAAAAGCTATAATGAGAGTCTGTGCAATAGACTTGAAAAAAATTGGAATGATCACTTAACACGGATTGAGTTTTCTTACGACAATAGATCATATGTCAGTATTGAGATATCGCCTTATGAGATCCCTGAGGGAAGACAATATCGATCTCCCTTATGTTAGGATGAAGTTGTAGAGCGCAAGATGCTCGGACCAGCAGTGGTCTAAAGGACCAAGGATATGATAGATCTAATCAGAGGACGGCTGGTAGTAACCCAAGATGGACATAAGAGGTATGCTGATTTGACTCAAAAAGGACAAAGAGTATGAAATAGGGGGCCTAGTAATGTTATAGGTATCCCCTTGGAAACCCTTGAAAAGGATTGATGAGGTTCGGAAAGAAAGGAAAGCTAAGTCTACAATTTGTTGGACCCTTGGATATATTAAGACGTTTGGGAAGTTAGCATATGAGCTAGCCCTACCCCCGAACCTGTAGCAAGTCCATAACGTGTTCCACGTATCAATGTTAAGGAAGTGTAATTCGGATGCCAGACAAATAGGGGCATATGAGCGCATAGACATGCAACCAGACGTAACCTATATGGAGCAACCAGGAAGGGTATAGAGTAAAAGGGAACGAGTGCTTAGGAGAAGGGTTATCAAACTAGTAAGAGTTTGATGGTAGAACCACAATGTGGGAAAATTTACTCGAGAGTTAGAAAGTGCAATGCTAAGAGAGTATCCCTATTCATTTTCTATCTGATTACGGGACGGAATCCTTTTAAGGAGGGGAGACTGTAATAACCCCAATTTTTGGGAAATTTTTGAAACCCTTATGAATAGTGTTTTTGCTGAATGAGAAAACTTTTCATGCCACACTATGTAGGGGTTCTGATATGGATATTCTGAGATTTTATTAGTACTTTATATGGGATATAAGTGTATGTAAAGATCGTCAGAATCCAAATCCGAACACTTTGATTTTTCCCGGAAATCCAATAGATACGGAAAGAATTGAGTATAAGGTAACAGGATAAAAAGGATTTAAATTAAAGGATTATAAGAGAGGATCATAAAAGGAATACAATATATTGAGAAAGGTTAAGGGAACCTAAGTAATAAGATCCCGGGTATGATCTCTCAAACGATAAACGAAAACGGAAGTTAAACGAACTGTATAACAGATCAGCGGTCATTAGGCAAACGATTAGGAAGTTAATCAAGGGGATTAGTGGGGATGATGTCATCCAACCAATAGAAAGAGGACAAGGAGGGGAGGATGACATCATGAGGATGACACAAGCATGACATGGGAAGGAAGGAGGTGTGGTTGAATGAGAACCACACAAATTCAAGGGCAACAAGGTAATTGACTAAATCAAACACAAAAACAAAGCAACCAAGCCAAGTAAAATCATTTTCATCAAAATCAAAAAGAAACCAAGGCATTGTTCTTCATGCTCTCGGCCAAAACAGAACCAGAACACTAAAACTGCTGTATCTCCTTCATTTCTCACTCAAATATTGTGTTCTATAGCTCATTGGAAAGGTATTGAGATGGCCTACAACTCTTGTTCACAAGTCTCGTCCAAATAATCATGGTAAGACCCTCATTTTTACAGTTCTTTAAATCGGACTTTTAGAAACTTCAAAGCCTAACTTTGTGTTCTTGATTTCTTTGGAAAGATCAAGCTTGTAGGAGGCTCCCTAAGGCTTCCTAGCAACTTAACACCTCCCAAGGAAGGTATAAAATTCAAACCCTAGCCTTTACTTTATTTGTTAGTAAGTTTAATGGTTGGTGTTGTGAAATGAGAAGCATGGATTGTGATTATTAGTAGTTTGGTTTGATTTGGAAGTGTTTTGGTAATTGAAGCTTGATTATAGTTCATAGGTCTTGATTGTGGTTGTTTGAGTTGAAAACCTTGGAGATTATGGACTGATGTGGTATGGTTTAGGTGAAGTTTTGTTGTATTGATGGTTATGAGTTGGTTGGTGGTTAATTGGAGTAGTTTAAACATTGGTAATCGCGTAAACATAGCCGTCGTAACGTCCGATTTTCTTTGGACTGTTTTTGTGCATAATATTAGGACCCGAGAACCCCCTTCTAGATTATGACCACTGCCATGTTTAGATAGCTCATGTTACGAGCTTCGTTTTGATATGTAGTTCGTTCGATTCCGATGCACGGTTTAGGAGAAACGACCGTTTCAAGTAACGGCGTTTCGCGAACGAAACTTTTCCCCTCGCCTTACTTTGAAACATAGGTTAAAGACCAAAAAGGGTTAATTAATGTATGAAACATTTATGGTAAGTGTGTTAGGCAGTTGGTAAGACACTCGCGAAGGAATCGCCTTAAAACTCGTAAAGGTTAAATTATTAAAAATGGTGGAGCCGAGGGTACTCGAGTGACTTAAGAGAATCAGTAAGCGCAAACAAGCGTTAGAGTCTAAGTTAGTTAAAGTATAGATTTGCAAGTGACTTTGGTTTAATTCCAACTTACTTGTTGTTTATAGGTTAACAGACTCGTCCCGAGCCATTCGTAACCCCCAGTCGCTCAGGCAAGTTTTCTACCCGTTATACTGTTGTTGTGATGTATATATGTATATGCATTATCTTGCGATAGATGCATGATGTTTATATTAGCAAATGTTGCAATATATTGAAGCATGCTGCTATGGTATATATATGCATGCCTGTTTCATATTCTTTCCATATATAATTGTTGATTCAGTTGATAATACCTATGCTAGAGGATAGCGGTAACTTGCATATACCCTTAGTATAGGGACCCAAAAGGTGGAAATATTTTCTAAACCGGGAGTCGAGGATCCCGAGTATAATATATATATTTATATAAATATATGGTTATAGTTTTCAAAACTATTAATCGAATAAGGTTTATTCGATAACTTTATTTTATTTAATGAATATTATTTTAAATATTCATTCGAGGGCTTATGACTCAGTTTATATTATTAATGATTATTAATTGGATATTCATTTGAGGATGTATGACTCCTTTATTTTATTTAATGAATATTGTTTATAATATTCATTCGAGGTATTATGACTCCGCTTACTATTTATTAATATTCTTTATTTTATTAAAGAATAATGTTCGATAATCAAACTTACTTTTGATATTCAAGTAAAGATATTACTTTCGTATAAGTATATCTTTGATTAATTGCTATTCATTCAAGTATAAGTTTTCCAACTTCTACCTCAATTATTCTTTATGGGAATATTATTTAAATAATAATATTCAGATATTTCTTTCATATTGGGACTGATTTATTTTATTAAATCAGCATTACTCCAAACATTCTTAAAAATATTTTCGAGTCTTCAAAATGATTTTTAAAAGTTAGAGCGGATCCCAAAACTCATTTTTATATTTAAGATCTTCCTTTTAAAGGGGATTTAAATACTCGTTCAAAACCTGAGGGATCCGGCTCTATGGTGTATTTTATATTCGCAACAAGGTTGCTGTTTTGATAAATGAATTGATTACTTGCCCAATGTTCGGGAAGTAAGCCCATCTAATTGAGTCGGCATAAGCGACAGGCCGGTGTACGGTCTATCAAAGTGTAAGTGGCTGGGTGGCAGTCCATCAACGCGTGAGTGGCCGGGTAACGGTCTAGCGCGAGGTCCTAATGCGGCCAGGGTGATGACCGGTGAGGAATTCATCCATCTACAGTAGAAAAGGTTACTTATTGGTATCTTTGCCTGATCAGCAAGATATCTGGTTTATGCCAAAATTCTTTTCCTTTCCAAAATTCATTGGATATTATAACTCTGTTCATACTTTACATGACAGAGATTTTCAGGAAATGTATGAGATATATATATATGGATATATATATCAGGACTTAATGAAGTATCTCGTAACTTCATTATTTATAATGATATTTCAAAGATTGAATCTATTCAAGTCTTATCTTGTAGTCTCATCTATGTGATGAACCTTTGAAACTGATTATAACTTGAACGGGGGTAGTTCAAGTAGTATTTGGTAAAGATATAAGTATTTTGGGGTATCTTGTAACTTCATCTTTTAAACTTATATCTAGTTAATGATTGTCTTATGAATGACAAAGATTTTCGGAAAAACGTTGAGACAAGGTTAGATATATGAGATCACCTTGCAACGATATTTTTTGTGTATACAGTTATAAACTGGAACTCTGTGTATATTATGGATGGAAGAGGACTTCCAAGATTTTGAAAAGTATATATGTATATATACTGAATATTTTGCGACTTCATCGCATTAAGATATCAAACTTGGTTCATTTCTTTTGACCAAGACTTTCATGAGTACTATGAGAAGGCTCATATACTATTAATCATTATACATATTATTTTGGTGGGCTTGCTGCTCACCCTTGATTTATTTCTTCATCACACAACAACAGTTAGGAAAGATGGCCAGACTCCAGCAGACCCAGCGCAAGCGCGTGGGAAGCGTCCCGCGTCTTCCCGTTGATGTTGTAGCTGCTATAGCTGCAGAGGTAGATCTATTGTAGATCAGACCATCTACTTTTGAGAATAAATTATGTATAATTATAACTTGTGGCAGATAATGGCAATTAACTGTAAATTTATCAAGTAATCATTTTGGGTTGTAATAACTTTTAAATTGTGGATTCAAAGACTTGTACTTATTTAAATTTCATCTCTGAGGCTATAACGGGTTGTGGTGTGTGTTAGTGTGGGGTCACAGCATAAGGTTATTTATTATTAATTAAGTGAAGTGATATTGTGGAAAGAAAGACCGTGACGACCCGGATCCCCGACCCCGGATCTGGGGGTGTTACAACGCCCTCCAAGGATGATTCCCCTTGACGAGGTAGATGCTCCTCGTACAGAGGACACACCCTCCAAGGATGATTCCCCTTTGTCGACGTAGATGTTCCTCTTATAGAGGACGCACCCTCTAAGGATGAATACCCCTATCGAGGTAGATGTGTCTCCCTCCAAGGATGATTTTACCTTGATGAGGTAGACGCTTCTCTTACATAGGATGCGCCGTCCAAGGATGATTTTCCTTGACGAGGTAGATGCGTCTCTTACCGAGGACGCGCCCTCCAAGGATGATTTCCTTTATCGAGGTGGATGCGTATCTGACAGAGGGCGCGCCCTCCAAGGATGATACCCTTATCGAGGTAGCTGCGTCTCTTACAGAGGACGCGCCCTCCAAGGATGATTTCCCTTTTCGAGGTAGATGCGTCTCATACAGAGGACGCGCCCTCTAAGGATGATACCCCTTGTGGAGGTGGACGTTCCTTTTATATAGGACACGCCTCCAAGAATGTTACATTTGTCGAGGAAGACGCTTCTTGTAAAGAGGACGCGCCCTATAATTCAGAGATATTAATTTTATTTGAGGAAGACGCTGGCACTATAAAGGGCGCCCTCTAAAAATAGATGATTATAGAAGATTATAATAGTTTTGACTTTGGTTTGAATAAATAAATCATACTATTTGTGGAAAGTACGAGATCGGTGGTTTGGAGTTATGATTAGACAAGAAGCAAGAAATCAAATATGGAATGGTATTGTGTCGTCGATGGAAGGATCACTCTCACCAACAAGGCACATCCTCCTTGCATCAAAGATTATTTATTACTTGAAGATCAGGGAGCTAGTCTTTTATTCTGGTTGTTACTTCCCTTAGAGAGCGCCCTCTTGTGATGATCCTTTTAGTTTGAGACGTATCCATGGGAGACCAATATTAGGATGAAAAAGTTGGAGAAAACTCTCAAATCTTTATTAATGGATTGTGCTTTTTCAAGGTATGTGAGGTGCTCACTTTTGTATGATTTCTCTTGTTTCTTACGCTGAGTAGCTCGTGTAAGCTTAGAGATGTGATGCATAAGTGGTAAACCTCTCTAGACAAAACTATGTTATAGCCATAAAGAAGAGAAATGGTAGAAAGTGACAGGTGTTACGTTGTGGGGTGTGAAGTTATTGTATAGATTCATGACACGCGCATTCATCTATGGCGCACCCTGTCATGTTTAAAGAAGAAATAGAGCAGGATGAAGAAAGAGGAATGAATAAGTTTGTAAGGGCACACCCTCAAATTGGTAGGCGGTCATATAAATTTTCAAGTTTGCCAGGGGGGTTAAAAATTCCAATCTCATTTCCAATGGCATATGGAATTTGGGGGTAGTTGTTATGCCCAAAATTTGGTACAAGTAATATTCGGGTCAAACTAGGGTTAATTGGATGAAATTAGGGCAACACCACCAAGTTCAAAGAAAGATAAGGCAAAGCCCTCTTTCCCGAAAAGGTGAGGGTGCGCCCTCCATGGTGCATGGATTGTGAATGCCTTAAAACCTCAAGGCACGCCCTCAAAATGGTGAAAATAGGAAAATGCCCAAGACTTGGAGGCGCGCCCAGATAATGCTTTAGCAGGAAAACGAATCCTCAGATTGATGAGGAGAAAAAAAGGCTTGAAGATTGAGGAAGCGCCCTATAAATACAAAGGACGCACCCTCACGATATATAAAAAGAGAGTTTGTTGACTGATGCCTTGAAGGTTCAAGGCGCGCCCTATAGATGTATGAAGAAGGAATTTTGAATGATTTCTTAAGCTGGCCCCTAACCTATATATGTGTTAGGGCGCGCCCTCACTAAAGGAAGTAAATTTCAACATGTTACTTGGACGAGATCTTGGATGCATCAACGAGGGAAGGAGGTTATTATTACTAACATATTTGCTGCAGGTACTCTATTGAAGAACTCCATCCTGTAATGCAACCACAGGAAGGCGGTGTCCGTGGTCAAAGACCTTCAGGGGTATGCCTGGACGGAAGGCCTCCTCCTGTAGTCATTGAGTGTCCTCATTGAGTATGTGAGCTAAAACCTGGTATGTTCTTTGAGAGCTCTGTCTCTGTAGTCAACGGGTGTCCTCGTTGGGAGACGTCGAAGTATCCTGCACTTTGCACCCAAAAGCTTGAGATCACTTATCCTGCAATCTGGTAGGGGCTCCTTATCTGGGGGACAAGGATGTGTCCAACATTTGGGGTGAACCACGGCTATACCTGCGTCCACGGATTAGAGAAACAGCTGGTAGCGGAGGGTTATCCTTGGCCAGGGAGATGCCTTATCTGTGAAGTCTCGAAGCCGCGGATGAGCCTTGAGCCTTTGTGGTTGGGCCTCGTCGGCGGACATTCCTAAAGCTAGTAGAAGACAGTTTCCAGTACGTTTCCTACTAGGTCTCGGGATAAGAAATCTAAGCCCATTAGGTTTCTTGTTCCCCAAGAACTACGTTGGCTTAATTTCCTATAAATCGGGATACGTAGGCAAATTGTAAGTGGTCAGAAGCGAGAGCTTTAAGGAGCCACCACCAACCCTAAGCAATCTCAGCCCCCTATTCATCACAACCACCACACTCCGCTCACTTTTCAGGAAAAGAACCACCATCGTAGATCTTGATTCAGACGACAAACCTCAAACTTTGTTGATACCAAATTTCTCCGTAAACATATTTCCTTTTCCTGTTTGTATGTTCAAATAAGGCATCCTGAAATTGGCTTCTTTTCATTGTAACCCTCAGAATTCTAGTCCATGGATGCCCACATTTGTTATCTATGTCTTGTATTTGCTATTTATACATGCATAGATAACTGAGCTTAGTTATATATTTTCCCATGTGCATGCGTTTGTTTCCATCAAAACTCGTTATAGTATTGCTTATGTACAGTAAAATTAAATAAGAATCAAGATTAAGCCGTGTTTCAGTATAGAGACATGAACACACGTTGATTCAAAATCTTCACTCTAATACTGCATTCCATTTTTCTTTTCATAGAAAGAGAATCTGGTGGAATTCTCAATCTCAATATTTTAAGAAAAAGAATTGAGTTGATCCACTACAAGAAAAGTATAAAACTATAATTACGTAATGCATATTGGAAACAAACTATATGCACATTAATGAGTAAGTTGAAAACAAAACAAAAGGATAAGAAAAGATTTGTTTGATTTGCGGTTCCAGCAGGATACTGAACAAACTACTACTTTTATCAGACATAGTTTCTTACGAGGCCTTTTTTGAAAAATATATAAGTTTTAAAATATTTTTATAAAAATATTATTATTATTTAAAAAAATTGCAAAAATATTTTTTTATTTGCAAAAATACTATTTTTCAATTTTGTTTTGCAAATATACGGTTTTTTACAATTGAAATCAACTGGATGCAAATTTCGACGAGTTTCTGCAAATACATGCAATCAAAAAAATTCGATTCAATTAGTTGCATATCTGCTTTATTTTGATTTTGGTTGATTTAGTTTGTAAAAAAAATCAGAAAATAGTAAAATCGAATTTTTTTATAGAAAAAATAGTATTTTTAATAATTAAGCTTCTTACAATGGACTAATTCATAATAAAATAATTTCAGAGGTTCCAAATTAGAAATTTAAATGGTTCACAAAAAATTTGTCATGATGTATTGAATACAAGTCAATGCATTTACATAAATTAGGGGTGAGCAAAACCGGATATCCGGTCCGGTTTTAAAATTCAAACCGGATATCCGGCTTTTCGGATCGCTAAAATTATATTTCGGATCCGATTTAACCGGATATCCAAATATTCGGAATCCGATTAAACCGGACCGGAAATCGGATTAACCGGATCCATTCAAAACTTCTATTTTTCAAGAAAATTACGATTAACGGGATAAGTAATAAATATTTGAGTTGTCACTACAAGAAAATAAGGCTAAATACAACTACACAAATACAACCAAAGTCAATTTCAACCACTTTCGGTTGAATTTAAGGGTACGGCTTAATACAACCGCATGCGATTGTATTTAAATATGGTCGTATTTACACGGTCGATTTTAGTAATAATTACGACCGAATAAATACAATCGTATTTATATGCAACCATATACAGTTGAGTTTAGCCCTGCGACTAAATTCAACCGCACTCGGTCGAATTTAGCCTTGGCAAAAAAATGGAAGAAATTTTGCCGCCTTTCTGAAAATTATAATTTCAAATGAATTCGGTTGAGTTTATCTAATATGATTGTATTCGGTTGTATTTAGTACTTTCAGATTTTTAAAAAAAATATATTTGAAGATTAGTAAATATTTGGTTTGTTATTTTAACAGTCAACTAGTGTTTTGACCAGTAATTTATATTGTGATTTTCTAAAAAAATTATCATATCATTCATTCATAAATATTTTTTTTAAAATCACAATATCAAAATTAGAGCCGACAATTTCCTACACGACGCGAAAACGACACGAATATAACGGATTTGGTTTGACATTTTTGGTACACGAACACGAAAGTACACGGATGAATTTAGTGTCGGTTTTGGGTTTACACTTGGGTACACGACACGAAACGAAAATACACGAAATAAATAAATATTTAAATAAATTTATAAAAATTATATGAATACATATATCTTACAATAATATTTTATATATAATATTTACAAAATATAGATACAAAATAGATTCAAATTTAAATTTCATAAGACTCGACTGCACTTAAGTCTTTATGACTTATTGATTTAAGACTCGACTGGTAAAAACTTAAGTGTTAAATATATATTTTATTTATCTTTATTTTTATTATTAATTTTAAATTACACGAAACACGAAACGTACACAAAATGAAGGTACAGGAACACGAAACGAAACGAATCCTTAACGGTTCAGGTTAGACATTCATGATACGAAACACGAAAATACACGAAACGAACTAATTTCCAGCTCTAATCAAAATGGGACTAAACACTAGTTGGAAGTACTAGTCAAACTACTGGTTCACTGTTAAAAAAACAAACAAAATATATGTATTTATTTTCTAAAAATTTTGTCGTATCACTAAAATATATAGATCTTGACATCCGTACGATTGGATCATTCATAAATATTTTTAAAAAATTAAAACATCAATATGGGATTAAACACTAGTTAAATGTACTGGTCTAACTACTAGTTGACTATTAAAAAAGTAAACCAAATATATTTATTTTTTTCTAAAAATTTTGTCGTATCACTAAAATATATAGATCTTGACATCCGTATGGTTGGATCATTCATTAATATTTTTTAAAAATCGCAACATTAATATGGGACCAGTTAAGTGTACTTGTCAAATTACTGGTTGACAGTTAAAAAAACAAATAAAATATATTTATTTTTTTCTAAAAATGTTGTCGTATCACTAAAATATATAGATCTTTACATCCGTACGGTTGGATCATTCATTAATATTTTTAAAAAAAATCAAAACATCAATATGGGGTTAACACTACTTAGAAGTACTGGTCAAACAACTAGTTGACTGTTAAAAAAGCAAACCAAATATATTTATTTTTTTCTAAATTTTTTTGTCATATCACTAAAATATATAGATCTTGACATCCGTACGGTTTGATAATTGATTAATATTTTTAAAAAATCGCAAAATCAATATGGGACCAAACACTAGGTAGAAGTACGCGTCAAACTACTGGTTGACTGTTAAAAAAGATAACCAAATATATTTATTTATTTTTAAATTTTTTGTCATATTAATAAAATATATAGATCTTGACATCCGTATGGTTAGATCATTCATTAATATTTTTTTCAAAAAATCGCAACATCAATATGGTTCAAGTAATAATTTTTTCTAGAAATAAATAAATGTATTTGGTTTGCTATTTTAACAGTCAACTAGTAGTTTGAACAGTACTTTTTAATAGTGTTTAGTCCCATATTAATATTTCGGTTTTTTTAAACATATTTGTGAATGATCCAACCATAAGGATGGCTAAATCTATATATTTTAGTGATACGATAAAAATTTTTGAAAAAAATAAATGTATTTGTTTTGCTATTTTAACAGTCAACTAGTAGTTTGAGCAGTACTTTTAATTAGTGTTTAGTCTCATATCGGTGTTTCTATTTTTTACAAAATGTTTATGAATGATCCAACCTTACAGATGTCAAGATCTATATATTTCAGTGATATGATACAAAATTTAGAAAAAATAAATGTATTTGGTTTGCTATTTTAACAGTCAACTAGTAGTTTGACAAGTACTGTTTACTAGTGTTTAGTCTCATACCGATGTTTCAATTTTTTAAAAAATATTTATGAATGATCCAACCTTACAGATGTTAAGATCTATATATTTTAGTGATATGATAAAAAATTTAGAAAAAATAAATATATTTAGTTTGCTATTTTAACAGTCAACTAGTAGTTTGACTAGTACTTCTTACTTGTATTTCCCATACCGATGTTTCCATTTTTTATAAAATGTTTATGCATGATCCGACCTTACAGATGTCAAGATCTACATATTTTAGTGATATTATAACTTTTTTTTAAAAAAAATATCTTTTGTTCGCTATTTTAATAATCTACTAGTAGTTTGATCAGTACTTTTTACTAGTGTTTATTTCGATTTTTTAAAAAATATTTATGAATGATCCAATCTTACAGATGTTAAGATCTATATATTTTAGTGAGATGATTAAAATTTTAGAAAAAATAAATATATTTAATTTGCTATTTTAACTAAGAATAATTAACAGCTAAGAATTAAATGATGTCGAAGAATCCACGAACTCAGAGAGATTTTATCCGGTGTGATTATGTCGGAGATTACGTGAGAGTAGGTGTGATTATGCAATGCTTTTCAGAATTTTTTTATATCATTAGATCTTAATTATTTTAATAAAAAAGTATAATTAAATTTAATCTTAATTAATTTATAAGTGGTTAGCCTTTAATCAAGGCCCAACCCAAAAGAGATAACCCTAACTAGGCCTGTCAATGGAGCGAAAATACGATTCGACCCGATCCGATCTGAGACCATTTTAGCTGATATGGATTGACCTATTAAATTCCGATCCGAGATCCGACTCGATAAGAAAAATCCGATTATAAATGGAGCAGATATGGATTTAGGTCGATCTGATCCGTTAATAACCCGATCCGGTTTATATATATATATATATATATATATATATATATATATATATATATATATATATATAGGGTGCCCTTCCACAGCCACGGGTGATTCTAATAACCACCTGCCGCATTGTTACATTGCGGAAGCATAGCAGCTTTGCTTCAATGCGGGTTACGCATTGTTACATTGCGGGAGCTCACCAGCTTTGACTCAATGCGGCTTGCGCAATGCTTCATTGCTGCAAATAATTTAGTTTTATTTTTAAATAATTGTAAAATAGTAGATAATAAATATATAAATAATTTTAATTGATGCATAAATTCCTAATATATTTATTATTTGGTTGTTATATTTTTATTTTGTATTTATATATTTCTATTAATAAATTCTTTATTTTAACAAACTATTACTTAAAATTCGCGAAATTACAGAATAAACCCGGCCTCCGCAATGACCCATTGCAACCCCCGCAATGAGTCATTGCGGCAGACGAGACCCGGGTTTAACCCGTTTCTTCCTGAAATCCCTAATTTCATAATAACAAAAACCTAATTCTCATCTACTCCGGCGATTTCAGGAAGACGACACCTTTCGATCAATAAACAATCATAACATTGAACATTTCAGTTATCATCTGAGTTTTTTTATTTTTTTCATTAAAATTAATATTTTAATTATTTTTCCGATTATATATCTAATTATATTTTAAATTCTTAACTCATTATACAATTGATAATATAAATGGGAAGTAGTAATAAAATTAGTAAATATAGAAACAAGTTGTTGTTCAAATTAGTTATATACTTTTTAACTCCGTTATTATCGGAAACAAATTAAATCATTAAAATATATTTTTTTTGTTATTTAAGAAATTAAATAACTGCTTCATTGTTTCATTGCGCTGTTGCAATGAAACAATATGGGTGTATTGTTGCATTGAAACAATGCGGCAGCATCTGCAGCAATGTTTCATTGCAGCCTTTGCAATGAAACATTGCGGCAATATCTGCCGCAATGTTTCAATGCGGAAGGTGGTTACTACAACCACCCGGGGTTGTTGACCAAAACCCATATATATATATATATATATATATATATATAGGGGAATGATCAAATACAAACTAAAATTAAAATAGAAACTACGAACTAATCTAAGCCATTAGAGCAAGTCCAACAATGTCTTAGTTGAAGCCTTAAATATAATATAAAATATTATGTCCTAGTAACTTAGGACATATTTATCTTACTTCAACTCCAACAATGTGCCTTATTCTCACTATATATTTAATATTTTATTCTTAAAAGTTTACTTTCATTATTAAAGTACAATATATAGTAGAGAGAGAAAGAGAGAGTGTACAATAATATATAATAAAATATAAAATAGGGAATTGAGAGAAGTGACTTAAAAATAAGGCACAAAGAGGTTGTCCTAGTGATGCCTGTTGGAACTATTTTTCTTGTCAAATGCCCTAAATTTTGATTTAGGACATCATATAAGGCACCTGTTGGACTTGCTCTTAGATCTACCCAATCTAATGGTCCCCCTAAATCGCCCCACCCAACTACTCTGCACCTTCCCACACCCAATTTCAGCTTTTTCCTTCCATTTTTTATTTGATTTTTCCCGTCAAACCGTAAGTTTTTTTTTAAAATCCGATTTCACTGTATTTTTCTACATCTCCCAACGATCGATTTGCATACCATATGTGTTATATTTCGAATTAGTTTTTTTAAAAAAAATATTTGGTTTCCAGTTTCAAATTAAAATTGGTTTCTATATATAATGTACTAAAAATAATTTTTAATAATTCTAATTTTAAACGTATTATCCTCGAGTCAAATCTCATTATTTATATTTTGTTTGGTTCGATCCTTTAGTTCAGTCCATTTCTATAACCCTAGTTATTTTACTTTTTAGAGCCGCATAACCAAGTCTCAATTAATATAACAGTTTCATTTCGCAACATCAATTTTTTTCATTATTAAAATTAAAATACTTTACAACCCAATAGTATGTTTGTTTCAAAAAGCGAATTGTAGTTCGTAATTCATCTTTGGATTTTGTTGTATTCTACTTGTTTATTAATATTTTTCGGAATTGTCAATTTTAGATAGATATTGTAATAATTTAAGTTAAAAAATAATATACATAAATGGAGTGGATATCTAATCCGAAATCCGTGATCCGAACAGATCCGGATATGGATCGGCCTACAAAAAATCCGGAGCCGATCCGAATCCGAATCCGAAAAAATAAATGGATATGGATATGGATATGAATTTAGGTCGATTTGATCCAAACTCAATCCATTGACACCTAACCCTAACAACCTAGTACTCTTATATAAAATCATCACAAACACACCCCGCCTCATCGCCTGCATCTCTTGAACCTCTCTTCACTTCTTTATATTCCTCCAACTTTATACACATACATACTTACAACAAACACTTTACATTAACCGGTTATTTTCTAGGTCATGGAAGAAGAATTGTCGGCTCCGGTGACTGCATCTTGCCGTTCGGTTAGCCATAATCTCCATTTCTCATTCGTCACCCGACTGTTTTTATATATCTATTTGAAACGCTAATTGTTGTTTTAATTTTGTAATAAGATTCCCACAACAACAAGAAGATTCTGGAAGAAGTGCGAATCATCCCATACAAGCATCTCCGCAACAAAATCACCCGATGGTTACGAAATTTTTAATGGGCATTCCATGGATTCTTTAATTTTTGAAATAGTTTTTAAATATAAGGTGCGATGATATTTATGTTTATTTTAGGATTTCAGGCTTAGTTGTTCAGGCTTAGTTTTCAGGGGTTGTTTGGGTATTTTTTACATCAAGTAAGTTCTTGTGTGAAGGAGATGAGTTGTATATAGTTTTCATTTTCGTATTTTCTTGCGGAGCAGAGCAGCGATTTGTTTACTTGAATGAAGCGACTTAATATATGTACCAGATCCTGTTTAACTATTGGGTCTTCTATGCATGCCTGTGTAATAGTTTTGAATGAGAATGTTGTAGATTAATAGTAACTGGCGTAAAAACCCGTGCAAGGCACGGGTCTGTTTATAAACTAAAATAATTTCTCGAACGAATCGAGGCATAAATTAAAATAATTTCGTAATTAAAATACAGTATAATATAATTTTCAAATTTAGTTTAATTTTTTATAGTAATTTTTAAGACAATTTTTACTTTTGATAAGAACATGAACGTATGTAAACTTGTGTGAATTTAACAAATTACCGTATAATTATTAAACATTAAATTGGGTAAATATCGTGGAGTATACGGTGAACATATGATGCAATCCTATTAGTATTGGGTAAAGATCAAACTTAAGGTTCTCTTACTTTTTATTTTTATACATAAAATCTGTGATTACATATGTGGTTCATTTCTCAATGAAGAACAATTATATTAGTACTGTGTAAAGATCAAGCGTAAGGTTCTCTTACTTTTCCTTTTTATACGTCAAATTTATGATTACATATGTTGGTCATTACTCAATGAAGAACCCTCGGATATGCAGAATCGTAGAGAGCCCCTGATTTTATCATAGAATCGCATCACAAATTGTAAAATTTTATTTTAAAAGATATAAATTTGATGCTAATATAGAATATAATTATATTTGAATATAATAAAAAATAACAATTAAAATTAAAAAAAATCAATTTTAAATTTGATTTTACAGTGGAACAATTTTGAATAAGTGTGATCCCACTCTGATTCTAGCATGAAACCATTTTAAACCTTTTCATTAAATTTCAAAGATTTTTTAAATAAAAAATGTGTAACTTGGCTTTTTAACTTGTTAATTACAATTTGTAATCATATATGATGAAAAATGAAATATATTATAAATTTTTATATTTTTAAGTAATAATTCTCCACGTTTCTCTATATAAGAGGGTTCTCCATGGAGTACTACCTTGCATATGTGAGTTAATTTTAAAATATGTATAAATTTATAAATAAGATATAGAGCATCATCCTGCACGAGCAAACATAACTTAAGACTAAATATTACTTATAAGTATGTTATGACACGTGATAAATATAACAAACCTAATAAAATTATAATACATATACTAACGATTGATTTTGATTAGTATTCAGTAAAGTATTTCAATCATTGCCCAATTATCTAATTAATCCCTCAATGGTGTTTGCAACGATTAATGCTGATTCTCGCTTTCTGCGATATCACGTATCCTAAAATTTTTAAGTTAAAATTATAAGTATTTTATACATTAGTGTGTGATTGATTAATTTATAATTATGTAACTATATATTAGGTGTCCACAGATCGGGTTGGTCGAATTGAAAGTGTTTTTACTTTTTAAAATCAGGCCTAATTGAAATAATTTGAAAATTTTCAAACCAACCAATGAAAAATAAAGTAATAACCCAACCATACTCGTCGTGTTTCAATTTGTGTTGGATTGGGTCAGCTTGAATAAGTTCAATAATTTCAATATCAATATACGCATAAAAAATGAAAGACTTTTTAATTGGGTTAAAAGAAAATTGTGATTTAACTAATAAGATTTTTCAAACAAACTTTAAACTCAATTTTTCCACAATAGTTATGACAAGAAATTCTAAAAAAGAGGTCGGTGGTTCGATACTTAGCTAAAACAAATTCATCTCACTTTGCATAAATTAAAAAAAAAGATATGAAATAGAACATCAATACCTACAAACGAATGCATAAATCATACCCAACAATCCATCATAGTTTAGTCCGAAAAAAATAGCAATTTGGTACATATTAGTTGTTGACTTGTATCTATAAAAACAAACTCTGAATACTTCTATTCTTATTGACTTGGGACGTTACAAATAATACCCCGTATTATTGGGTCGACGTACTTGTCGAGCCCATAAACACATATACGAAACTCGGACAGTGCATCTGCACTTTCGGCCGGGTGTAACTCTGATATAATTTATAACATCCAGACCCATTATTGAATACATACTCGACCTAACAACCCATCATAATTCAATCCAAAAAAGCTAAAAATTTGATACACGTTATTTATTTACTTATATCAATAAAGGTCCTGAATACACTTATTCTTTTCAATTTGGTAAGTTAAATGACACCTTTGAAATTTTTAAATATACCAGGATTAAAAAGTAACTCTATAGCCATTTTATTGATTTTCTTTGTCCTTAAATTTAAATTTATTTCCTGTTATATTATTAATTGTGTTTAAATTTCTTAGTTTAATTTTTTTGTTACAAATTTGTTTTATTAGCTTTTTATAATAAAATATGTATCATTTTAACTATACCAATATTAAAATTATATATCTTATTTTATAGTAAAATTATTTAATTTATTTACTCGAAATTAGAAGTGACTTCAACATTTCTATATTTGTTTCATATACTTGAAATATTAATATTAGAGTTAAACAAAAATTTCAAAAAATTGTTACAAATTGACGTGGCAGGGTGATGTGACAGTATGAAATAATTTAACTGGTGCTTTTAGTGTGAATGCATGGGGTTCATTTACATTTAGCCAATAAAAATCTAACACGTGAAATTTTATACCCATAGTATTTTCATATTTCAAATGATTTTGTAATTGAATAATTTTAAATTAGATTGACCATGTAACCTAATAATCGATCACTAACCAAGGTTCCATTAATATAATACAAAATTTCTTCGGGGGACACTACATTTTAATTGTATTGTATAAGTGTTTATTGTCTTATTCATGCAAATATATTTTAAATCAACTATACGGTTTGTTCCAATTTTTTTTATATATATTATCATAATTTTAATTTAACTATATATATTAATTTGATTATGCATATGAATTTATCTAATTATTTAAGTTATAATTGATATGTAGCCAAAAACTCAAATTGATATCGGTTAATCTGGTATAAAATATTTTTAACCCAGACAACCTTAATTCATACTACTTTCTTTTCAAAAAGAACATGTATATCCCTGTTGAATATGATAGATGATACGACTTATTATTTAGTAAAATATAATATTTGCATCATTATATACTTGATGTAATTAATATATTCGTATTATAAAAGATATTGATATAAGTCATTTTATAATATTTTGTGTATCTGCTTATTATTTGAGGATATGTTCTCCATTATGGTTAAATTTGAAGGGAAAAAAATCGCTGCAAATATAATTTTAAGATACTTGTATAAACAAATTTTATGCCTTATTAAATAAATTATAAGAGTAAATGGGAATTTAATAGAATGTAGGGTACTTCCGAATATTAATAATGAATTTTATTTTTGTTCAAAATGAATGTATAGCTTAAGTGGTTGATAGTCTCACTTTTGACTTCGACCTGTTGAGTTTGATTCCCAACACCAACTAAAATTCTTCTAAATAAACTTCTAATGATTTTTTTTGTAATTATCGAATAAATAAGGATATACTTTATGCCTTATCAAATAAATTATAAGAGCAAACGAAAATTTAATAGAATGTAGGATACTTGCGAATATTGATAATGAATTTTATTTTCTTTTAAAATAAAAGCCTAGCCTAAGTGGCAGGGAGTCTCACTATTAACTTAGATGTGTTGAGTTCGATTCCCGACAACAATTATTATTTTTACTAAAATTAAACTTGTAATGGATTTTTTGTAATTATTGGATAAATAAGGGTATACCGGTAATTTTACGACTATTAAAAAGGAACTTTTTGCCCTTGTGTCCTGGTTTAATATATAGTAAGAAATTATTGCATTTGTTGTTTATTTCGATGCTTTTGTTTTTTAAATTATTGCTTCAAAAATTTTGATCGGGATCTACGCATCGGAATCTGGACATTTTCCGTTTTCGGTGATATTTTTTTATAAACTGGTGTTTGTTTATTTAACTGAATATTGTTAAATTTAGAAATGTATTTTTCATCATAAATGGCTGAATTTAATTTTTGGGCGGGCATTTTAAAATTTTTCAAAAAAAATAATTGTTTTGGCGGGATTTTCATCGATCGGAAATGGTTGTATTTATTCGATCATATTTATGCGGTTGTATTTAGTCAATCATATTTGTCGGTTGTATTTAGTACTAAATTCAACAGATTTACTAAATATGACTCGAATATTTTCAACCGGTTCAAAAATCGGTTGTATTTAGTTAAATACAACTGTTTCCAGTCGTATTTAGTTAAATACAATCGTTTTTTGAACGGTTGTATTTAGCCTTTTTTTGTAGTGCGTGAAACTAATGATTCATGAAACTATACTTTTATCATCATATTATTATCTGGAAAAAATGTTAACACGTAAATTAATTTAATATAAACATCGATTATAAATTAGCGAACATGATCAATATTAATATATTTTTTATTGCACACTTTTATTAAATTTGTTGTTATCTAGTGTTTAGAATACTCGTCAAACATAAATTATTATTTCTTACTATCACTTTTGTCAAATTTGCAAGCATGGTCAATTTATACTTGTTAATATTGATATTACACACTTATATCAAATTTGTTGACGATACTAATGAAGGAATTATGAGTCAATTAGATATTAACCTGAAATTTTGAAAGTCCCAGAGAGAAACAATCATATTGTCACTATTTTTTAAAAAAAAGTCTAATATAAATATAATTTATCATGTATTTATATAAATAATTTATTTTTTATTAAAAAAAGTAAAAACCGGATCGGATCCGGATATCCAGTTTTTATGAAAAGTTATGATCCAGATCCGGATCTGAATCCGAATATATATAAAAATATCGGATCAGATATCCGGTTCAAATTATTCGGATCGAATATCCTAATTATCAGATTTTTTAAATCGGATACCGAATCAGAAATTCAGATAATCCGATTTTCAGATTTTTATGCTCACCCCTAACATAAATTCCCCTAATAATAGCCTCCCAAATTATCAACTCATCAGCAAATATATGGGTATGCATGTAGACTTCTTCCACCCTAAATTATAACACCTTATTAAATTATATTCAATATTATTAAGTTACAATTAGTAACTCATAAATATTCATAGCATAATAATTTCTCTAAATTCTAACTTTCAATCCGTATTCTAAAAATTTCCAATTCAACCGATTAATCCTCGATTAATCTAGAGCAAAGTACTCCACCGATTTGATTTTTAAAATCCAACTAATCCTTGCAATTTTTCCTTTATTAGAGTATATATGATTATTTATTAAAACTAAAATACTATGTTAATTTAAATACGAATAATTACATAAACTATGATATAATAAATATATATTATTAATAAATAACCGATATAATCATAAGAATATATTAAATACAATTTAATATTATAATAAATCCGATTTTTACCGATTAATCCTCAATTTTCAATTAATCCCAAATCGATAACTCGACCGATCTTCCCAGATTCCCAATTTTTACGGCAATACTTTCAATCCATTATTCAAGTATTATTTTATGTTTGATATTTGACAAAATATGTCAAATACAACACAAATCTCACAGGAACTAAGAGACGTTCATGTCAAAATAAAAAATTTCAGGCCGATTAAAACCCACTACAAGTGAAGAATTGACATTGATATAGAAAATTTTGATACAGATCGAGTAAGTCCCACTATAATTTAAAAAATAAAATAAATTAGAATAGACATTCAATTATTGAAGAAATATTTAATTGCAAGGTCGTGACCCCAACAGTTACTTTTTGTATTAAAATAGCTAAATTATTGAAACTATCACGAAAGTGGCTAAACAAAATTATTTTTAACACCGATAACATTATGTCAACAAGTGTAGACTCGCATTGTTTTTCAAAGGATAAAAATGTAAAGACATAATTTGACGGTTATATTACATACATACATATATATATATATTATTACATTTTGAGCAAACCCTAGATTCCAAACTTTATATAATAATCTAGTATAGAGCTAATATATTGCCATGTTTGCTGGTATGCCGGACTAGTAGTTGGAATTGGTGTTGTTGAACATGTGAGACGGCCAGGTTTTAAGTGGATTAGGTGAGGTGATCAGGTGATATTATTTAAAATCAGTTGAGTGAAAGGTACAAAATGATATGCCTCTTTTAGGCATGCTTGCATTTCACTTCTTTCAGCTTGAAATTTCAAGTTGGCTTCTCCTTGTCATATTGTATTAATACACTTCTATGAACGCTTTTAATTGAAAGCTTCATAGTTAATATTTACAAACTCACATGTCCTCTTGGAGTTGGCTAGAAATAGGAACAAAATGCCATTATCTGGGCCCATGTCAGAGCCATGAATCACACTTTCAGAGGACACCTTGATCACTCCAAGCCACCAACTCGTGATTCCAAACAAACAAGCTGGCCAATCTGTTAAAGAAACTGAAGAGAAAGAGAGTGCTTCCCTGGACCTTAAAGGAAAAGAAGCATCAAAAAGACGCATGTCTTTGAGTATTTCTCAGAAAGTGCCTTTTTTCTCAAAGCTAAACAACCAAGATGAAGCATATAAATGCATCAAACTGTATCGGGAATCGGGAATGTTTAAGTCCAAAATGATGGAAATTATATTATTTCTGGTGGATAAAATTGTATTCTTCGTGTGAACAGTTTAGAGTTGGCTTTGTAAAAAAAATTTCCAAGGCACTGCATATATATGCATTTATATGCTATCCATTTGTCACTCATAATTCTTATTCTTTTTCAGGAATTGCATGTGATTACACCACTCCTGAACAAGGAATTGCACGATATGTTCTCACAGTTCATGAGGCAGGCATGATGTAAAGATGTTGCTTGCAACTCTAATTAGCATTTGGGGCTCCTGATGCAGGCAGGATGTAGAAACGAGCAGATGCGATAGTTCTAGTAATGATACTTAATCAATCAGTTGAAACAGAGGCTAGGGACAGAGCTAGCTTATTATTACCTGGACATCAGCAGGAGCTCTCATTTCTAGAGTTTCCTTGACCAATCCAGGTAACTAATATTCACAGAGCCCTTAGCCTAATATTTGCAAACACAAAAATTAATTCTATTTAAGCCTGAGATTGATATTTCATTTTTTCATGAGTATAACTTGGTGCAGAAGGAAAATTACCAATGACATGATACCCAAAAAACTACCTTGCAAAGGTGTCAATGACAAACATGGACACGAGAGTTAATCCATCAAACGGATACCCAGGCCGAACATATAAATTTTACAAAGGCATGGTTATCTATACTTTCGGGCATGGCTTAAGTTACATTACACTTGGGCACAAATTAGCTAATAGCCCTCCAACGGCAATCTATGTACCACTAGTTTATAGCCCGTGCTTTGCACACGGGTATTTCAAAAATTATTTAATAAAATAAATAAATAAATTTATAATTAAAATTGAATAATATAATTCTGAAAGATTAAGTTATTTATATAAAAAGTGTATTGCATCTACATATTATGATAAATTTATTTAAGAACTACTTTCGTTACATAAGTTACTTTTTATGTTATATATTTTATGAGATTATTTCTATAAATAGATCTGTCAAAATTTAAAATTTACTTCAAATTTGTATTAAAAACTTACCATAAGTAACACAATTCATATTTATAATTGTATTGCAAAGTTTCTATAATTAAAATGGGTCATAATAAATATATGGATCTTTTATAAACCTAATATGGATACCAAACCTAAAAATGGATAGTCCACTGGGTCAAATTAAAATTAAAAATTATATCCGAGCCATAATATAGATACCAAACCTTAGGAAAGGGTTATCCAGCAATTTATAATATATAGATGTGCAGATAGCAAAATAATGAAAAACTCAACTATATTAATTACTGGACAAAAAGTTACACACACAAATTGCAATGTCCTTGCCCTAGGCATACATATTGATATCCACAACACTAGCACATTGGACGGAGCACATATAGTCCTTGCATATGCAACTTCTTTGGCCCCAGAATGGACCAAATATAAACAACTAGTTAAGTGATAGAATGCCATTCTTTACGGTAACATTGGTATGCCATTGTCACATACACTACAAGAAAACAAGGCTAAATACAACCGCACAAATACAACCGACATCAAATTTAACCGTTTTCGGTTGAAATTAAGGGTGCGGCTAAATATAACCGCATGCGGTCGTTTTTAAATACGGTCGTATTTACGCGGTCGAATTTAATACTAATTACAACCGAATAAATACAACCGTATTTATATACGGTTGAGTTTAGGCGTGCTCAACCGCATTCGGTTGAATTTAGCCTTACTAATTACAACCGGATAAATACAACCGTGTTTATATGCAACCGTATACGGTTGAGTTTAGCCGTGCTCCTCAATTCAACCGCATTCAGTCGAATTTAGCCTTGCCAAAAAATAGAGGGAATTTTCCCGCCAACGAATTTTGTACAAAATTCAACCAATTTCGGCAGAATTATTTTTAAAAATGGAGGAAAATTTCTGGAAAAAAATATAGAATAAAATTTACACGAAATTTATATCTTAGTTCTTGCAAAAAAAGATTATTATGGTAGTTAGATATTTATCGTTCAATTAATAATTATAGTTTGAGAGTTTCAATTTATTTTGTATTTATTTTAAATTATAATCCAACCATACGGATATGAAAATTGTCAAAAAAAAAAGTTTACGAAAAAATGTAAGTAATTAGAATATTTAAACACTAGTTAGAAATACTTGTCAAATTACTAGTTGACTTTTAAAAAAGCAAACCAAATTTATTTATTTTTTTCTAAAATTTTTATCATATCACTAAAATATATAGATCTTGACATCCGTACAGTTGGATCATTCATTAATATTTTTAAAAATATCGAAACATCAATATGGGATTAAACACTAGTCAGAAGTACTGGTCAAACTACTCTTTGACTATTAAAAAGGCAAACCAAAGATATTTATTTTTTTCTAAAATTTTTGTCAAATCACTAAAATATACAGATCTTGACATCCGTACGGTTGGATCATTCATTAATATTTTTAAAAATATCAAATCATCAATATGGGATTAAACACTAGTTAGAAGTACGGGTCAAATTACTAGTTGTTTGTTAAAAAAACAAACCAAATATATTTATTTTTTTCTAAAATTTTTGTCATATCACTAAAATATACAGATCTTGATATCCGTACGATTGGATCATTCATTAATATTTTTAAAAATATCGAATCATCAATATGGGATTAAATACTAGTTAGAAGTATGAGTCAAATTACTAGTTGACTATTAATAAAGCAAACCAAATATATTTATTTATTTCTAAAATTTTTGTCATATCACTAAAATATATAGATATTGACATCCGTACGGTTGGATCATTCATTAATATTTTTAAAAAATATTGAATCATCAATATGGGATTAAACACTAGTTAGAAGTACGAGTCAAATTACTAGTTGACTATTAATAAAGCAAACCAAATATATTTATTTTTTTCTAAAATTTTTGTCATGTCACTAAAATATATAGATCTTGACATCCGTATGGTTGAATCATTCATTAATATTTTTAAAAATATCGAAACATCAATATGGGATTAAACACTAGTTAGAAGTACTGGTCACACTACTCTTTGACTATTAAAAAGGCAAACCAAAGATATTTATTTTTTTCTAAAATTTTTGTCATACCACTAAAATATACAGATCTTGACATCCGTACGGTTGGATCATTCATTAATATTTTTAAAAATATCGAATCATCAATATGGGATTAAACACTAGTTAGAAGTACGGGTCAAATTACTAGTTGACTGTTAAAAAAGCAAACCAAATATATTTATTTTTTTATAAAATTTTGTCATATCACTAAAATATACAGATCTTGATATCCGTACGATTGGATCATTCATTAATATTTTTAAAAATATCGAATCATCAATATGGGATTAAACACTAGTTAGAAGTACAGGTCAAATTACTAGTTGACTGTTAATAAAGCAAACCAAATATATTTTTTTTTCTAAAATTTTTGTCATATCACTAAAATATACAGATCTTGACATTCGTACGGTTGGATCATTCATTAATATTTTTAAAAATATCGAATCATCAATATGGGATTAAACACTAGTTAGTAGTACTGGTCAAACTACTCTTTGACTATTAAAAAGGCAAACCAAATATATTTATTTTTTTCTAAAATTTTTGTCATATCACTAAAATATACAGATCTTGACATCTGTACGGTTGGATCATTCATTAATATTTTTAAAAATATCGAATCATCTATATGAGATTAAACACTAGTTAGAAGTACGGGTCAAATTACTAGTTGACTGTTAAAAAAGCAAACCAAATATATTTATTTTTTTCTAAAATTTTTGTCATATCACTAAAATATATAGATCTTGACATCCGTACGATTGGATCATTCATTAATATTTTTAAAAATATCGAATCATCAATATGAGATTAAACACTAGTTAGAAGTACGAGTCAAATTACTAGTTGACTGTTAATAAAGCAAACCAAATATATTTATTTTTTTCTAAAATTTTTGTCATATCACTAAAATATATAGATCTTGACATCCGTATGGTTGAATCATTCATTAATATTTTTAAAAATATCGAAACATCAATATGGGATTAAACATTAGTTAGAAGTGCTGGTCAAACTACTCTTTGACTATTAAAAAGGCAAACCAAATATTTTTTTTTTCTAAAATTTTTGTCATATCACTAAAATATACAGATTTTGACATCCGTACGGTTAGATCATTCATTAATATTTTTAAAAATATCGAATCATCAATATGGGATTAAACACTAGTTAGAAGTACAGGTCAAATTACTAGTTGACTATTAAAAAAGTAAACCAAATATATTTATTTTTTTCAAAATTTTTTGTCATATCACTAAATGTATTTGGTTTGCTATTTTAATAGTCAACTAGTAGTTTGACCTTTTTCAAAATATTTATGAATGATCCAACCGTAAAGTTGTGAAAATGGTTAAACGAAAATGTTTTTGGCAAAATTTAAAAAAAAATTAATCCTCAGACTTTGATTATTTTAACAAAAAACATATCGTATACTACTATTTAGTTTAGGAGTTAAGACATATCATATATTGAAAATGGTAGAAAGATACAACCGTACTGATGTTAAAATGGTAAAAAGAAAATGTTATATGCAAAATTTCAATTTTTTTTTTAATTATTAGACATTGAATACTTTTACAAATAAGATATATTTAAACTTAATATCCTAAATTTCACGACACACTCTTATTAGTTATATTTATAATAAAATTAACCAAAATTATGATTTCATTTTTAATATAAAATAACGAGTTGTTAAAATAAATTACAATATTTTGTAAGAAAACGATTAATAATGTATTATTTTTTTTCCAAGAAATTATGAGTAATTTTAATTTTAATAACGTAAAATGGGTAATATCAACCAATATTGTTTGAATTTATAAATTGACAGTCCTAAAACAATCGATGACGGTTGAATTTAGTGCCATGTCAGGGATTCGTGTGACTTACATCTAACGCACAAAATTCGATTTCTAAATCAACAATCCAATGGTTCAAATCACATGTTTTAAAACAAAATTATAAATAAACATAAAAGATATTATTTAACAAGCCCCACCACCCACCCCCACCCCCACCCCAACCCCAACCCAACACTCCCTTCGTCTCAACTCCATCCCCTACCGTCGCCGTCACTCTCCTCTTCTCCGGCACCAAAAACCTCTCTACCTCAAACTTCGCCGACATCCTCTGGCTCCTCCCGGCATAAATCCTCCCAGCCGGAATAAACACGAATCCGACTGTATCGTCGGAGTAATCAAGCTGTAACGAACTGTCGTAATGTGTGAAGGTGTCGCGGTTAGGGTTAGTAACGGTGACGAACTGGAAGAAGGTGAAGTTAACGGCGTCGTCAGAGAGAGTGAAGGTGGGGAATTGGACGGCGTTAACGGTGATTTGAGGGTGTTTGGGTTTGAATAAAAGGAAGTAGACGGTGGTGATTACGGCAGCGATACAGAGAAGAAACATGGCCGCAACGAGACAAAAGGCTCATCTCTCACCTCACCCTCTCTTCTTCTCTCACCGCGCAACCGCCTCTCCTCTGTATACACACACTTTTCATCCACGATTAATTCAACTTCAGTAATGGTTTTTCTCTGTTCCGTGGCTTTAGGAAGTTGTGTAATGGGTTGATGCAGAGAATGTATTTTTTTGTGAGGCTCATCGGAATTCGGAAAATATCTAGCTTCCGACTCTGTATTTTTTTTTTTGAATTTGGTGTTCCTTATTTCGACCGAATGTAGTCGAATTTAGAATTGTCTTTTCCACCATATCCGGTCGAATTTGATTTTTGGCGGACTTTTTAAATTTTTTCAAAAAATTTAAAAATTTGGGCGGGATTTTCAAATTTTTAGTGAAAAATCAAATTTGACCAGAAGCGGTTGTATTTAGCCGGTCGTATTTAAGCGGTTGTATTTAGCCGGTTGTATTTAGTCGGTCGTATTTAGTACTAAATACAACCGGTTTACTAAATATTACTCGAGCGAATACAACCGATCCAAAAACCGGTCGTATTTAGCTAAATAAAACCGAAAACGGTCGAATTTAACTAAATACAACCGTTTTTTGGGCCGTTGTATTTAGCCGTTTTTTTTGTAGTGATACTTCAGCTAATAAACAAGCTTCTCAACTTCAAATTAAATGAAGTATCTAGCTATGTTTAAAATGTAATTGGGGATGTATATATACAGCTATTTGTAAGTATACAAACATTAAATAATGGTCCTTACATTTTTACCCTTGTTAAAGTAATGACCATTTACGATATTTGACGTAACACTATCATGTGTTTAAATTTCTTTTATTCAGTCACTCCCGTGATAAATTTTATAGTTGAGCTATTTTATTGTTAAAAAATAATAATTGGGGCCAATTTACTGCAATTAAGTCTTGAAAAAATTAACTATTTGCATTTACTAAATTCACTCATCAGAGATGCTGAGATGTTTTCAAGCCGCGTGCATGTAATAAGTTATGATCAAGAAATAAGGTCGAGGCAATTTCACGCTACTCATTTATAATATATATATATATATATATGCAGTTAACATCCATTGGTTGCGGACTTATGTGCTTTGAGTCAATATACTACTCCACAAACTGCAGATGTTAATTACTGATATTTCATTCTTAAGAATTTCAGTATAATAAGCCCTTCCACCACAAGAAACAAGGTCCTTTATGTTAGAAAATGGAAAGTTTGAGGCATATTTTATATATGTTCTTGATATGATTTCTGGAAACTAACACTTGGAGGTTGTTCCTTGACATGAGGACTTAAACTTTCATATTTGGATCTAAGATATTTTCTTAGTAGAATCCATGAATATATTGAGACAAACTTGCTTGTTTGAAATGGGTTATGGGGATTTTGTCCCACATTGGTATTGTAAAAGAAAGATATTGAGTTTATATAGCATCTTGTGTTAGTGTTGTTTACAACTACTAGCATAAGTGGAATGCTTGTGTGGTCTAGTGCTAGTGGGAACTCTTATATTATTCTTTTCTATTACAAGTTTAATTATTTATATTGATTATTTAATTATTAATATAAAATATATTGAGTAAGGATTATTTTAATCATACTCTGAATATATTTTATAATATTAATATTAATTAATCAGGATATAATATAAATAATAAGGAAAACCCATTTTGTTTACTTTTTCTGTTTTGTTACTTGGTGTACCACATCGAGTAAAATAGAAGAAGAGCAACTTGAGATGCCTATATATTGAGAGGTATACTTGAGATTAAAATGACACAAGTCTCGGTGCCTACCTCGCAAACATATATGAGTTGCATAGGTTTTTTGGGCAAACTGAGGTGCGAGTCGCCGTTGATCATTGTTGGTTATGTGGCCAGATTGATCTGTTGCTGTTTTATCCTGGAAGCGATATTGCTGCATTCCATCACAGCTTAAGTGGGGGGCAATAATCTCTTCAAGAACAGTCAAGTCCTCTTGAAGGGTTTGGCGACTCAATTGTTGTGTTCTTCTTCTTATCAGAATTTGGAAAGCGATAAGAGATAAGTTTTCTTTACTTTCTTTGTCAATTACAATCTTTATAGTTTGTTATTGCCTTCGTGTTTTATTTCGTTAGTTGGTTATTTGCCATGTTCTTGTTATTATATATATAACTGCCCATTGTTGCTGTGTAGTTAGAATTATACCCAACAATCTTGAAGAGATTATCTGTGTTATATATTAATTAGCAAGATGGTTAACGAAACTGCTGATATTCCTAAAATTGTTGAGACTGGTTTTGGTTCTGGTGGTACTACTACCATTGACTGGACCACGTATCGTTTTCCCTGTCCAATTGATTTATCGGGTATGCCTAATAAATTCAGTGGTGGAGCTTCTTTTTCTCGTTGGCAGAAAAAAGCGAAGCTCTGATTAACGGTTAAGGGTCTATGGTTAGTGGTACAGTATGATCCTCCTGGGTTGGATCAAGAGAAAGCTGAATCTGTTAAGGTTTATGCTTTATGGGCTGAGAAGGAAAGGGTGGCCAGGGCAGCTATTTTGGCATCCTTGGAGAACACCTTGTTCGATGTTTATTCATCAGATACCTATACAGCTAAAGTCTTATGTGATAAGCTGGACCAAACCCATAATACTGATTCTCAAGGATTTGAGAAGTATTATGTGGCTAGGTTTCTTGATTTTAAGCTGGTGGATGGAAAATCCATGACTGAACAGGTTCATGAGTTTGAGATGTTAGTTCATGATTTGGGTGAGTCCGGTATAATCTTGCTTGAGAAGTTTCGAATGATGTCTGTGATTGAAAAGCTTCCTAAGTCTTGGGAAGAGTTTGCTCTCTCCCTGAAAAGACAGAAAGGAGAGATCACATGGACTAACTTGATGTTGGACATCTCAGTACGGGAGCAGCACAAGTCCAAACAGGGACATGTGTTGCCTGTGGAACATGGAAGCTCGAAGGTGAATGTAGTGACTATAGGACAGAAAAGAAAGGTAGTCACTAAGAAGTCTAACACTAAACCTGACAAGAACAAGGCTAAGAAACCAAAGGCGAACAAACCATGTTGGTCTTGTGGACAGGTTGGTCATTGGAGCAAGGACTGTCCAAGTAAGAAAGCTAAGAAAGCTGGAGTGGTAGCTCAAGCAAATACTGTGCTTGGACTTGGAACCACGAGTGGGCCAGTAGCTAACATGGTAATTGGTGAGGTTTTTGCCTCTGGAACCGATGACTGGTATATTACTTACCACCCTGTACTACTTTCCACTTATCTGTCACGTGAGTGGTTGATTGATACTGGAGCTAATGTACATATTTGTGCTGATATTAGCTTGTTTGTATCTTATCAACAGTCATGGAGTGACAGTGACGATGGGGAATGCTAGTGCTGCACAAGTGCTTGGAATAGGAAATGTGGACCTGAAATTTGCTTCTGGGCGGATTCTATCTCTCACTAGAGTGCATCATGTTCCCTCTATTCATAGAAATATTATAAGTGGAAGTTGTTTAGTTAAAAACGGCTTTGAACTTTCTTTGAAGTGTAATAAAGTAGTTATTACTCATACTGGTACATTCTTTGGCAAGAGTTACTTGTCTGATGGTTTGTTTTTAACAAATGTTGAACCCGTTTTGGGTGATTTTATTAATGATAGTGTTGCACCTTCTGTTAATTGTGTAGAATCATCTGATTTGTGGCACTTACGACTTGGTCATTTAAATTTTGGTGCTCTAAAGAATATGATGAATTTAGAGTTGATTCCAAAGTACGCCATTGATAAGAAATCTAAGTGTCAAGTGTGTGTAACTGCTAAACAAACAAGGAAACCTTTTCATAATGTTGTTAGGGATTCAGACTTGTTAGATTTAGTACACCCAGACATATGTGAATTTGGTGGTGTGTTGACTAAGGATCACTGTAGATGATTGTAGTAGATAGTGTTATGTTTATTTGCTTAAACATAAGAATGAAGCACTAGATAAATTCATTATGTATAAAAATGAAGCTGAAACACAAATTGGCAAAGTACTTAAATGTTTGAGGTTTGATAGAGGTGGTGAGTATACGAGTACCTTGTTTAATGAATTTTGCGCAAACAATGGTATAGTTCATGAGGTTACTCCACCATACACACCTGAGTCTAATGGGTGGCAGAACGAAAGAACATAACTTTTAAAGACATGATTAACCGTATGCTAATTAATTCTGGGTTGCCTAAGTACATGTGGGGAGAGGCTCTGAATACGGCTTGTCATATTCTGAATAGAGTCCCTCTGAAACATATGGACAAGACACCATATGAATTATGGAGAAAGCGTAGGACAAGTTTGAGTTATCTTCATATGTGGGGGTGCCTTGCTAAGGTGCTTGTCCCTGAACACAAGAGAAAGAAACCGGGTCTGAAAACTGTTGATTGTATCTTTCTGGGTATCTTGAAACCACAACTGCTATGAGATTTTTAGTATTAAAATCTGAAATAGATGGTATTGTGGTGAATACGATAGTTGAGTTTCGTGATGCAACTTTCTTTGAGGAAGTATTCCCAATGAAGACTGGTATATCTTTGGGTAGTTCTCAGGATGATCCCACTCACACATCAAGTTATATTCCTGATCATGTGGAAAAGATGACAAATGTGGGGTGGATCCTGGTAGTAGCTCTACTCCTAACAAAGTAGAGGAACCTAGAAGGAGTAAGTGTGCAAAGGTAGTCAAGGACTTTGGAAGTGACTTTATCACTTACAATGTCGAGCATGAGCCTTTAACTTTCCGTCAAGCCAAGGATTCTTCGGAGTCAAGACATTGGAAAGGTGCTGTAAAGAGTGAAATTGACTAAATTATTTCAAACAGAACATGGGAGTTAGTTGATCTCCCTCCAAGGTGTTCTACTATTGGATGTAAATGGATCTTCAAGAGGAAGCTAAACCCTAATGGCTCAATAAATAAGTACAAGGCTAGGCTAGTTGCTAAGGGCTTTAGGCAAAAGGAAGGAATTGATTATTTTGATACATATTCTCCAGGTGCCCGAATGACAACAATCAGAATGCTTATTGCATTGGCTTCTGTACAGGGTCTTATCATCCATCAAATGGATGTAAAGACAGCTTTTCTTCATGGTGACCTTGAAGAAGAGATTTATATGGGTCAGCCTGAGGGATTTGTTACTTCTGGTAATGAGAGGAAAGTATGTAGACTAGTCAAGTCCATCTATGGCCTTAAACAAGCACCTATAGACTGACATAAAAAGTTTGATGAAACTGTTTTAGACTTCAAATTTTTTAGTTAATGAAAGTGACAAGTGTGTCTACTATAAGGTTAGAGGTAATGATTGTGTGATCGTGTGCTTGTATGTAGATGATATCTTGTTGTTTGGAACCAATATTGAGATTATTAACGAGACAAAGAGTTTCTTGAAGATGCATTTTGAGATGAAGGATATGGGTGACGCTAGTGTGATTCTTGGGATCAAGTTGACTCAGTCAACTGATGGAATAATTTTGTCACAGTCTCATTATATAGAGAAATCTATACTTGAGAAGTACGGTTATTCAAATTCTAGAATCGCTAGTACACCATATGATTCAAAAGTTGCCTTAGTCAAGAATAGTTCAGGAGTTCCTGTGTCTCAGTTAAGGTATTCTCATATTATTGGGAGTTTGCAATATCTTGCTAATGTGACTAGGCCAGATATTTCTTATTCTGTGTCTAAGTTGGCTAGATATACAAGCTGTCCAAACAAGACTCATTGGGAGGCACTGGATAGAGTTCTTAGATATCTGAAGGGAACTATTTCCCTTGGCTTGCATTATCGGAGATTTCCGGGGGTCTCGAGGGGTACAGTGATGCAAGTTGGATAGCTAAGAAATCTGGTTGCAATGGAGTGACTGGATATGTGTTTACCCTTGCGGGTGGAGCAGTGTCCTGAAAGTCTTCTAGACAGACTTTGATTACCCGGTCTACTTTTGAGGCTGAGTTGTGTGCACTTGATGCCACGGGGACGGAGGCTGAATGGTTACATGGACTCATGAGTATGTTACCTGTAGTAAGCAAGCCGCTTTCTGCCATTTCTGTTCATTGTGATAGCCGTACAACTATCGACAAAGTCAGAAGTGTAAAGTATAATGCTAAAACAAAGAGACACATCCAAGTTAGACTAAAGTCTATAAGGGGTCTTGTGTCTGATAGGATTATTGCTATAGAGTTCATAGGAACTCAGGATAATATAGTTGATCCGCTGACTAAAGGGATTGAGCATGCTATAGTCCTTAAGTCGAGGTTGGGGATGGGACTGGTAACCCATCATAATTCATCAACAGCGGGAACCCAATACACCTGAGAGGAGATCCCTCGAAATGTATTCAATGTGGTAATAACAAGTTGTAAGGATGAATTGGTAGTACCTCTACCATATACATTTAGATACTTATGTATCTGAGTCTATCCCCTATAAACCTTAAGAGGTACTTGAACTGCTAGTTAGCAAGAGTTATTTGAACTCTGAATGGGGTCAAGTCGTTTGACAAGATGATAGCAGTACATCTCTGGAGATGCCTAGCTAAGCGAATGTAATTGTGTGGTCGCAATTAGAGGAAAGGGTTATTCCTCGAAACATTCCACGAACAGGATCGAGGCATGACCATTAACGTCTCAAAGCCGTAGATTGGCATCATAGCCTTTGACTTGTCGTCGTCTATGGAGTGTGGTTACACCCAACGGATAAAGATTCAAGGTGAAACATTCCATCTGTATCCGGTAGCCATCGAATTAGAGGACTTAGGAGGGTTCAAACCCGGGAGGGTACCGACTCTGAAAAGCAAGTCATGATAAAATCTGGTATGCAATTTAATTATGGATTTGTGGGGGATTGTTAGAAAATGGAAAGTTTGAGGCATATTTTATATATGTTCTTGATATGATTTCCGGAAACTAACACTTGGAGGTTGTTCCTTGACATGAGGACTTAAACTTTCATATTTGGATCTAAGATATTTTCTTAGTGAAATCCATGAATATATTGAGACAAAGTTGCTTGTTTGAAATGGGTTATGGGGATTTTGTCCCACATTGGTATTGTAAAAGAAAGATATTGAGTTTATATAGCATCTTGTGTTAGTGTTGTTTACAACTACTAGCATAAGTGGAATGCTTGTGTGGCCTAGTGCTAGTGAGAACTCTTATATTTTTCTTTTCTATTACAAGTTTAATTATTTATATTGATTATTTAATTATTAATATAAAATATATTGAGTAAGGATTATTTTAATCATACTCTGAATATATTTTGTAATATTAATATTAATTAATCAGGATATAATATAAATAATAAGGAAAACCCATTTTGTTTACTTTTTCTGTTTTGTTACTTGGTGTACCACATCGAGTAAAATAGAAGAAGAGCAACTTGAGATGCCTATATATTGAGAGGTATACTTGAGATTAAAATGACACAAGTCTCGGTTCCTACCTCGCAAACATATATGAGTTGCATAGGTTTTTTGGGCAAACTGAGGTGCGAGTCGCCGTTGATCATTGTTGGTTATGTGGCCAGATTGATCTGTTGCTGTTTTATCCTGAAAGCGATATTGCTGCATTCCATCACAGCTTAAGTGGGGGGCAATAATCTCTTCAAGAACAGTCAAGTCCTCTTGAAGGGTTTGGTGACTCAGCTGTTGTGTTCTTCTTCTTATCAGAATTTGGAAAGCGATAAGAGATAAATTTTCTTTACTTTCTTTGTCAATTACAGTCTTTATAGTTTGTTATTGCCTTCGTGTTTTATTTCGTTAGTTGGTTATTTGTCATGTTCTTATTATTATATATATAACTGTCCATTGTTACTCTGTAGTTAAAATTATAACCTAACACTTTATTCACGGTTTGGGCAACCGGTTAATGTAGTGTCAAGTTAAACTCCCATTATCGTTACAGTCAAAAACTTGGACAAACCATCAGCTTAAATTAACGTTAGTTCAATACACATATATCACATACGTTTATATCTGTACGCATCTCAGTGAATTGCAACCGCGTGCGGTCAAATACATAAAAATGAATAATATATAATAGTGACATTTTGTCTGCTCAACTATAACTTATGATTATGTATAAAATATTTGAGTTACGGCCAATACAATATCTTTGTTAAAGCCGCGAGGAATCAAGGCTTCTATATAACTTTTACCCTTGGTCGGAAAGGAACAGCCAATTAAATCTCAGGTAACAATGCACCTTGTTGCAGTTGTTCGTCTGTTGTTCTTGGCCTCGTTAGCGAAAGTATAGTATAAATTGAGGCAACGCTAGCTATGAGGAAGCCATCAACCCTAAGCAATCATTTAATCAAAGGTAGTATCTTCAGTCCTCAGAATTTGAAATGGCGAAACTAAACAACAACAGAGCTGCCTTGTTAGTTCTTGCACTCTCTCTCTTTCTCATCATCACAATTTCCGAAAGCAGGCCTGTTTTCCACGGTAAGCTCTCAGCCTTCACATTGCATGAGTTCTCCTACATATTGCATCTTGTTTTGTGTTATATTTATTTTATGATATTAATGTATCTTGTGTTTTTATTGAGCAGTGCTTGTTGCCAAACCAAAAGCAGCTCCGGCATGTGATACAGTGTTTGGAGTGAGGAAAGGAGACACTTGTTTTGACATCGCCCAGAATTTCAAACTCTCAACTTCTGAGTTTGATTCCATCAATCCTAACATCAATTGCGCAGGATTGTTCATAGGTCAATGGGTTTGTGTTGATGGAACTGCTTGAAAAATTTCTAAGGTCTCAATACATGTACGGGACTGTCAAATAAATTGTAGCCTTAACAAGGTCTTTGACCTAGCTAGTTTGTTTGCTACATCTGTTTTTCACTTTCTTTTTTGTTGCTACTTGAGTACAGTTGGATGTTCAAATGATGCATCCGAAACTTTGCTTGCTCCTTGTTATCCTAATAATTCAAGAAGTGGATCAACACCTTTGCTTTAATCACTTCTCTCTATACATATCTGCTTAATAATTTCTTGTATTTGATATTTACATGCTTGAATGCAACATATATATATATAGCTAGTCTCAAAGACTTATATATCTACTATTGATTATAATGTCTAATGTTATAAATATCATCTTCCGCTAATAAAAATAATTTTTATAGCGGCTTTTCTAGTGTGTGCACATGAACACACACTAACACTGAATTTTATAAGCTTAGCTCATTTTGATTGTCTTTTGTATCTTTACAATGGTGGACCTTTCTGCATGCAGAACAACTACATCATTGAAAATGAAGTGGTGCTCGAGATATCTCAAGTCGGTGTGGATTTGATTTGGGTTGTATTTAAGAGGTGGAAATGGAGAGTATTTCTTAATCAGTATCCTTGTGTGCCTGTCCAATATACCTGTGATGAATAGGCGCAAAATACCAGACCTTTCCTTAGATTCTCATCTTTAATTTTGTGGTTCAGATTTTTATCACACGTGCAATATCATAGAACTCCCATAATTAACTGAATTACTATCATCTTATAAATTTTTATTTAAACTGTTGGTAATTAAACTATAGATGATCAGTTAAGAGGAGACTAGATATTCTTCAACTGGTTTTAAAGATTAGAGTCATTAGATGAGTATTGTTCATCTCCACCGAGGTTTTGCAAATATTATCAAACAAAAAAAAATGCAGCAAGTATATATTTACAGGCTACAAAACAAATGTTATACTGGTTGGTTGCAAATAATGAAGAGTAGACTAATACAAAGTTTTTATGGGAAGAGAAGTAGTGAATTAAAACAAGAACTTCTGTAGCATATGGATCTGGAATGTGTAGGTGCGTGTAAATTTATGTAATTGAAATGTACTTGTATTACATATGTTATAAATTCTAGGATTGTCCAAAACTATGGAGGCAAATTTGCTTGAGACTTGTACATAATAACAGTTGAAGATTAGTTTAGCAATTAATATTTTTATAAAATAAATTATATACCTCTATTCGGCAGTCCAGCAAAGTTTGTAAATCAATTAACCCCCGGAGTTCCCCCAAACACTTCAGTAGGAAAAACTGATAATACAAATATAGATGTCTATATTCCCCAATGAAGTGTTTGAGGAACCTCTAGAAGTAACTTGATCTTGATAAAAACTCAGCTAGCTTATGCATCCACTCCATTTTAAACTACTTTTATATCACCAACTCCGTTTCTGTATACAGTAGTATATAGAATTGCTTCTTTTTGCTTGCCTATTAATGCATGTCACAATATGCATATATATAGTGCACAAAGCTAGACCGGTTATATTTTCGCATGCAAAACATGTAAATTGCCACTACTTTTCGAATATGTATGGAAGATGCTCATGCTCTTTGCCTTCATCTGAGTGAAGCAGCAGAGATGCACGAGGTGTGTAAGTAGATAGTGAACCTAGTCACACATGTAAGCTAGATTAGTTTCAGAGAATCTTTGTGAAGCTTTCGCATGACGATAATATCTACTACTTGCAACTTTGTTCTAATCTCATCTTCTTTGCGGATTCCTTTCTCGTCAATAGATTCTATCTCTATGTTGTCCCCTTTTCTTTCTTTTGTAGTCCCTGTCAAGGTTTAAAATAAAATAATTTTGTTATCTTTTACTTGATTTAACAAAAGTCGGAGGAGATCCAGGAATGGGGGTGTTAGCCATAATGCCCAGTAAGGCCCACCGGACTGCTAGACTATTGGGTTGAAGGCCACGCTCATGGACCGAAGGCCCACTTCGACAAAGGTTCAACAAGTGGTCAAAACGCCCCCATTTTACTCCTCTAACGGTCGTCTGAATTACTCGCGTAACGGACAAACATTTATTACAGGTTTGGCTATAAATACCCCATGAAATGTAAGAAACAAAAAACTTAACACACATATTCTCATAATTCTCTCTACGTTCTTGTATTCCTAAACCCATTCTACATCCAGATTACTTATTCTCACACCGGAGGTGAATCGGGGGGAAAATCCCTCGAATTCTCTTCCTTTTCAGGTTAAAGCCGAAGGCTGTTCTTGGAGGGTCGAAGCATGCTCTTCAAGCCGAAGGAATCTGGGTGTAACATTTGGCGCCGTCTGTGGGAATTAGGAGAATTGTGACGAGATACTGAGTAAATGACAAACCAATCCACGAACAATCATCACCACTTGGTTTCACTCCTCACGACGGAGGGAAAACATTTTCCTTGGTTGATGCTGATGGAGTAATTAAGTTGACTCCCGAAGAAGAAGTTTTGCTCCTCAAAATACGAGCAGACAAATTAGCCGCGGAGAAGGGCAAGGTCAAAGAAAATGAACAGGCTGAAAAGGAGGTCGAGGACAGGGCAAAGATAAGGGGGGCCGATGCACTTCTATTAAAGGCTCTACAGCTCGAGAGAGAAGAGATTGAGCTACAAGATAAGGCACTTCGTGAAGCATTACAGGCCGATGAGACGGTGATAAGACCAAGGAAAGATCGAAGGGGGTATGACGAAGAAGATGAGTCGGACTCTGATTCGAACCCCAAAAGGAAGAGAACGAAGCAACGTTATTCCTCTGATTTGGATGAAGAACTCGATGGGTCCCGAATCAGACTAACTCGGCTGGAGAAAGCCATGTTAGGCGACATGAGGGTCGATCGAGAGCCGATCGTGACCGAGGAAATTGAGCAGTACCGACCTCCCCCGGGCGAGGAAAGGCAATTCCCGAAGAAGAGTGGGTTTAACGGAAAGGGCGACCCGGAGGACCACTGTGAGAAGTACGAAATACTGATGATAGGGATAGGTCACAACGACATCATGCTCTGCAAAATGTTAAAAACTTACCTAAAGGGCTCACTTTCGATGTTGTACAAGTTCCTCAAACCCATGTCCATCGGTTCATACGAGCAGTTAAAGAGAAAATTCCTGAAGTATTATTCTCATCTATGTCGAAAGGCGAAGGATACCGAAGCCTTGGTCCACTGTAGGCAGAGGGCGAATGAAGAACTTGTGGATTACCTGGCTCGATTTAAGGAACAATCCGGAATGGTCACCAACCTGAACAAGGTCAAAAGAATGGGCTTCCTTACGCTGGGGCTGGACCTCTATAAAGGTAAAAGCTTTGCTCCTCTCTTTATGATTCCCCCCACCCAAATCCTTCAATGGTATCTATGTGAGAGGAGAGAATATTCAGAGAAAAATGGAAAGTATTGTAGGTTACAAAGGTTCCCGAAGGGATGACCGCCCGAAGCAAATAAAGAGATATGACAAATCAAGGTCTGGGGGTGACCGAATGGATAATAGGAAAGAATGAAGGAAAGAAACGGATTGCGGGGCCGAATGACGTCGAGATAGAGATTCAGATGTATTCACCCCTTTGAATGCACCAATTTTCAAAATTCTCCACGAGATCAAAGGGAAGCCTGTATTCGTTCGGCCAGCTAAGATGAAGGCCCCGGATCACAAGAAAAATTCTGACAAGTATTGTGATTACCACAGGGACAAGGGACATAATACTGTTGTTTAAGAAAGCTAGTGTTGAGCCCTTTGATGAAGATAATATGTATATTCATCATGAGATGCTTGTTGAGGATCTCGAGCTCTCAAGGAGACAAAAGACAAAGAAGCCTATGTTTGTTGCTAGTGACTCTGACTTATCTTTTATCGGACTAGGTTTTACTTCCAAGAATAAGAAGAATAGAAGTAGAAATGGCAGGATAGGAACTAATGACCCTAGGAAGTTATGTAATAATTGTGGTTCTGCTGGTCACCTTACTCATGCTTGTAGAAAGGTTAAAGTAGATAATGTTAAGAATGCTTATGTGCATAACATGCCTAACATGCCTAAAATTTCTAAGTGTGATAAATATATTTGCATGCCATGTGTAGTATCTTTCATGCACATTTATCTTGATTTCACACACTCACATAATACATCTAATGATCATGATAAGCATGTTAGTAAGAACTGGTAGATCAAAGACTGTAAGCCCTCCTAAAGCTAGGAAAGTGGCACATGTCACCAAGCCCAAGAGCAAGTCTGTTGGTGCTTTTGAAAGTGACAAGGAAACAGCCAATGATAAAGCAAAAAATGTTAAGCCTGTCAGAATCAATATTATATATATATTGGATTGGAATCCTCGAACGACGGTGTGTTGTCGTCGGTGATCAACCGCGGAGCAACACCTGTATGCCGAAGCATATCCAACTAAAAAAGGGGTACCCAAGGCACATATCCACCTAATAAGGTATTATATCCTGTATAATACATAGCTCACACTGGACCACCGCCACGGCCACTTACGCAACCATCCAATCCATTAAAAAAAATTAATCAAATGAGTCAAATCAAACGACATCATTAACAATATAACTCCCCATTTCACATGGTTCGGAGTCATCTCAACAACTGATGGTGAAGTAACTAGAACAATTCGTTATTCGCTAATCTCAACTCAAAGTTCCACTATATAGAGTAATTTGTAGCGTAATATAAAACGTTTAACTATTCTGAACTTAGAATAGGGAAGAAATAATTGCATAATAAAGTTCAAAATGAATATCACTTGAATGTTGAATGAAGGTAATGATACTAGCAATTATACTACAAGAAAGTTCAGGAATACTTTCCTAGTATAAGAATAAACAAGTAATTCACTATTCTAAATTTAGAATAGGGCAGAAAACTTGCCTCGTATGCTCAATAACTTTCCACTATAACCTTGGCTTATAACTGCTAGCTATCAACTCCGTCTAACACTTGACTGTGCTCTTTGCTACTCGATTCTATAAACAAAAAGACTATCTTAATTGACAGAACCAAACTCAATCGACGTAACTATATATCTTGACGCCTACCCGATCGTTTATAACTAATCATGTCATTTTAAATCTATAAACAGATAACATGCATATCACATAACACATAATCATGTTATTCATATAACACGTAATCACTTATTTCATGTAACACATAAGTGGGCTTTTCTCGCTTAGTATTGCTTTGGATTCGCCGTATCTTGCTGCCGAAGAAGCTACATTGTCAAAAGTTTGGTCTCAGTACGTTTAGAATTGAAATCGGGTCAAAAATAGTATTTATTGATCAGCTACCGACTCGGAATGACTCACAAATCAAACTTTTCAATACAAAAGAAATTAGGCCTCAAAAGTATTTTTTTTGGAAGCGGAATGCTTTTATAAGTCCATACGCGTTCGTTTCGTATTAAACGGACGAACGGTTTATTTATTACGAATAAAATAAGAATAAAATGGGAATAAATCAATTAATAATAATATTAATTGATTTTGAATACCTAAATATAAATTTTAAAATCTCAAAAATAATTTTTAGGAATTATTTGAATTAATTATAAATAATTTATATTTTATTAAACTATTTATAAATAAAATTAATTGATTAAATAAATTAATCAATTAATTAAATCCATAAATAATTAACTAAAACAAATTATAAATAACTAAATCAAATTGAATTTTTGAAAATAAAAAAAGAAAATAAATTCTGAAATTTAAAATAATTAAGTAAATAATTTATAGAATTTAAAATAATAACTAAATGATTTTTGAAATTAAAAGAAATGATTTTAGAAAATAAAAATAAATTTTGATTTATTTTAAAAACAAAAATCTGGAAAACATTTTTAAAATTGGGGGTTAGGGTTTAAGGGGATCAAACACGGGTTGGAATTAAAACCAACCGGGTTGGAATTAAAACCAAGGGAAAACCGGGTCACGCCAAGAACTTGTCGGACGGTTTGCAGAAACCGGTGACCGGCGGCGATTCCGGTTAGTCTCCGACGTCTGCAAAATCGCACAGGTTCGCCCCGATTTTGATGCCAATCAGTTCTAATTCGTTCCTACAACTTGACTACTAACTCATCAGCCACAACCAACCCCGAGGTCGATTTCTCCGACAAAATCGAGCAAAATCCGGCCACAATCTGGTGACCATCGACGATACAGAAAACGGAAACCAAAATCGATACTCAATATGGCAAAACAAAGCTAAGAATCACGGGAAGCTATTCATATGATCGTAATTAAAAATCAATCAACAACTAATCTTATAAATCAATTCAAAAATTCACAAACCACCCACCTTCGACCCTGACAAAATCGAACATAAAATTATCAATTAAGCATATAAATCTTTTGTAAATCATGTAACAAGATTATATGAATCATCAAAATATGTTCAATATCTCTCAATCAAAAAGTCCTGACTTTACCTAAGAACCCTAGAAATCGAAAGTTCAATTCATTACTAACTGATGAAATCTGATGATAGGATGAGATAAAACAATTTTCAGGCTTCGATTCTGTTACTCGAGCTTTGAAAACGGATATCAGAATCACTTGAAATTGGTTGATTGATTCTCAGGAGTTCAAGAACACAAACCCTGATTCCCAAATTATAATTCTATTTTTCTGAAAATTTCTGATAAAATAAATAATAAATAATGAATTTTAGCTATTTATATTAACAGGAAAATAAATACATAAAAACAATTAAGGGTATATTTATCCCCTAATTAAAATAATTAAGCCCAAAAATAATAATTGCGGGAAATAAATTTTAAATCCAATAAATACAAAATTTATGTCAAAATTCCCCAAAAATTATGAATAATCCAAAAATGTAAAAATTATGGATATTTGAAGTATATACGATTTTATAAAAATAAAAACATGAATTTTGTGGGCTTTAACGTCCCGGTGGGGTCCCAGTCCGTTTATTTTTAAAAAATCGAAACGATTCCTAAATTATTAGAAAACCCCGAAAATACATGAAATACATTCAAACCCACATAAAACGAGATAAAACGAGTACCTCGATAAATACGCAAATAAACACGCGTCTAGGTTGCGGATCGATTCATATAAATGTAGTTTAAACACATTACAATTAATCAAAAAAAATTATGGCCCTTGCGGGAACACAAATAACAAGTACAACATGTCATAACATGACAATGATCATTTTAAACTTATTTTAACACTTAATATTTATTTATTGATCACAAAATATTCACATAATTTTCCTGGATATTACTGACAGTCTTTCGGCGGTTCATCTTTAGGTCAGCCGAGAAAGCACTTCCTTTCTTTATCGTACTCAAGGGATCGAAGAATTTCGAGTGGGGGTCCGAATGTCAAAGAGCATTTGAAGATGTAAAGGAATATCTCACCAAGGCCCCACTTTTAATGAGACCTGATCCAAAGGAAACTCTTCAGCTCTACCTAGCTGTATCCGACTGAACTCTTGGAGCGGTTTTGATAAAAGATCATGAGGGAAATCAGCATCATGTCTTCTACGTGTCTCATGTGCTGAAGGACGCTGAGACGAGGTACCCCAATGCCGAAAAGTTCACATATGGGTTGGTCAGGGCCTCCCGGAAATTACGACACTATTTCCAAGGCCAGACAGTTCAAGTCGTCACAGATCAACCATTGAAGAAAATTCTGACAAGGCAGAAGCTTTGAAAAGGGTTGTAGCTTGGTCCTTCGAGCTGGGAGAATACGACCTTGAGTTTGTTTTCCCAAACGGTGATTAAATCTCAAGCGCTGACAGATTTTTTTGTCGAATGCACCTTCTCCGAACCGAAGTACCTCGCACCTGAAGAACAACTTATTCGGATCCCTGGAAAATGGAAACTCTTTGTGGATAGTTTAGTCACCGGGAAGAAGTGTGGGACAGGTCTGATTCTCTCTAGTCTGGAAGAGTTTGAAATTTACCAAGCTATTCTATCCAACTTCCCCCTCACCAACAATAAGGCAGAGTATGAAGCTCTCTTAGCTGGGATAGAACTAGCCTGAAGCCTCGAGACAAAACATCTAAGGGCGTTCAACGACTCCATGTTGGTGGAAAAGCACTTCTCATGGAAATATGAGCAAAGGGATCCCCGTACAAAAGCCTACGCTGCTAAGGTAAAAGACTCTTCTCAGTCATTTGAAACTTTTGAACTAAGTCAGATAGAAAGAGAGAACAAAAGCCGGGCAGACGCCCTATCCAGGCTAGCTTCGGCTGAGACACAAAGCTTAGTCGGTTCTATCTATCTCACCAAAGCCAAGACGCCTTCAATCGAAAGAAAAGACTGTCTTGAAATACACCAAGGTGCCGATTGGATGACCTTTATTCGGAATTACCTAAAAAAGGAATCATCCCCCAGACTAAAAGGAAGCTCTAAACATGAAGTATAGGGCAACAAGCTACACTATTGTCAGTGGAAGGATGTATCATCGCTCGGCCACTCAGCCCCTGTTAAGGTGCTTGAATCCCGAAGAGCAACAACAGGCTTTAGAAATGGTGCATGAAAGGATTTGCGGAGAACATCTGGCCGATCGGTCTCCAGCCTTTAAAATCCTTCATCAAGGGTTCTTTTAGCTAAATTTGCGAGCCGATACAAGCAAATATGCTAAGAAGTGCAAACAGTGTCAACTATTCGCTACAATTCTGAAGCATCCCCCAGAAGAAATGGCTTCAGTCCTCAGCCCCATAAATTTTGCAATATGAGCCATAGACATCGTCGAAATTCTACCTACTAGCACAAGACAGGAAATGTATTGCATCATTTCCATTGACTACATGACAAAGTGGGTCAAAGCCAAACCATTATTGGCCATAACCGAAGAAGCGGCTAAAAAGTTCTTCCTGGAATAAATAATTCTAAGGTTCGGGATCTCGATGGTGTGTGTTTCGGACAATGAAACGCAATTCGTAGAAAATAAATTCAGAAAATTTCTACATCATTTTGGGTTCAATATAAGTTTAGTTCGGTTGTTCATCCGCAAGGCAACGAGGCGATCGAAGCAGCCAACAAGATAATTTTCCAAAGAATTAAGAAAAGAATGGGCGAAGCCAAATGAAGATGGGCCGGAGAGTTACCCTGGGTTTTATGGGCCTACCGAACAATTCTCAGATCTTCCACCGGGGATACTCCCTTGTTAGATATATTTGATAATGTCATGGCTAATATGTTTTATGTTTAGATTTCAGATCTTATTTGAACAGAACAAATCAGTACTTAACTGATCAGTACTTATACTGGACGTCAGAACTTAAGGGATATCAGTACTTATGTTATCAGGAGATAAGCATCAGGAGATAGATATCAGAACTTAAGTGCTGAAGGACGATCAGATAAGGATAGTAGCTGATTAAAGTTAAGAAGATCAAGATAAACATAAGAAGAGATATGCATGAAGAAGGAATTCCGTAAAGAATGGAATACTTGGAAGGAAAGATATCTGATTGATATATATTAGGAAGCAGAATTATATTCCATATCAATTAGCGATTATCTTGTAACTGTGTAATATATAAACACAGACATAGGGTTTACACTATAAGTGTTATCATTATCGAGAATATTATTTACTGTAACCCTAGCAGCTCTCGTGATATTTTGTTCATCACTGAGAGATAACAGTTTCAGATTGTAACAGAGTTTATTGTTTCAATAAAGTTTGTTTTCTGTTACATAAGTTCTTGAAGTTTGATTTGATTGTAATAAACACTGTATTCACCCCCTCTACAGTGAAAGTGTGACCTAACAAGTGGTATCAGAGCCTTCTGTTAACACACATACAGTTAAAGATCCAAACACAATCATGTCTGACACAGAAACTCCAACTAAGCCTACCAAAACTGAGGAAGCATCAAAGACATCAACTCAGAGTCGATATGAGACTATCAGAGTTCCCATATTGAGACCATCTGAATATCCCATATGGAAGGTAAGGATGACCATGTTTCTGGAAGCAACAGATCCAGAATACCTTGATAGAATCAAGGAAGGGCCTCACAAACCTACCAAGCTCGCTGTTGTAGTTGCAGGTGAAGCAGCAAAGACCGTACCAAAGGAAAAGAGTGATTACACTGCTGAAGATATAGCATCTATTGCTAAGGATGCCAAGGTACGACACTTATTGCATAGTGCCATTGATAATGTAATGTCAAACAGGGTAATCAACTGCAAGACTGCTAAGGAGATATGGGATGCACTGGAGACAAGGTGTCAAGGAACTGAAACAGTTAAGAAGAACAGGAAGACAATACTCACTCAAGAGTATGAACACTTTGACTCTAGGACTAATGAGTCATTGACTGATGTATATGATAGATTTGTCAAACTCTTGAATGACTTGTCATTGGTTAATAAGGAGTATGATCTTGAAGATACAAACCTTAAATTCCTGTTAGCTCTTCCTGAATGTTGGGATTTGAAGGCAACAACAATAAGAGACAACTACAATCTTGATGAAACAACTCTTGATGAAATCTATGGAATGCTCAAGACTCATGAACTTGAGATGGAACAAAGAAGCAAGAGGAAAGGAGGAAAGTCAAGGACAGTTGCTCTCAAGGCTGAAGAGGAATCCCCCAAACCACCTTCCTCAAAGAAAGACAAGGGTAAAGCTCTTATCATAAAGTCTGATACTGAGTCATCAAGTTTTGAGAGTGATGATGACTCAGATTCTGAAAGCTTGCCTGAAACTGATGCTGATGAGGAGATGATGAAGCTGTGTGCTCTTATGGTGAAAGGAATCACAAAGATTGCATACAGGAAGTTCAGGAAGGGAAAGAAGTTTTCCAGGAAAGGCATAAGTTCTGATAAGAAGAATTTCAGAAGATCTGAAGGAAGAGGAGGAAAGTCTGACAGAGGAGATTACGCTAATGTTAAATGTTATAATTGTGGTGAGAAAGGCCACATATCTCCTGATTGCAAGAAGACCAAGAGTGACAAAGGCAAAACTCTTGTCACAAAGCAGAAAAGCTGGACAGACACCTCAGACTCTGAAAGTGAGGATAACTATGCATTGATGGCAAATGCTGATAAATCAAGTTCTGAGAGCAGTTCTGAAGCTGCTGAAACAAAGGTACCTCAGACTACTTATGCTTTTCATACTGATGATATTAATGAGTTGAGAAGATATCTTAAAACCATATTTGTTAGTTATAGAGATCAAACTTTAACATGTGAAAGATTAACTTCTGAAAATCTTGCTTTTAGGAAAAGAAATGATTTCTTAGAAAAAGAGTTAGTCATGTTCCATCAAACTCAGAAAGATAGAGATGATGCTTTTTATGTTAGGGATGAAGTGCTAAAAATGAATGAATCTCTAAAAACTGAGTTAGAAAAGGAGAGAGAGATTATCAGAACTTGGACTAACTCTGGCAAAACAACTCAAAATTTGCTAAGCAGTGGAAACTGGAAAGAGGGCTTAGGTTATGGAGAAAATAAAAATGAAAAAGGAACTGTAGAAATTAAGTCTGTTGATAAGCAAAAGCCGAAGTTAAAACCTGTTAAGTTTGTAACTGAAAAATCTGAAAATGAGAAATCAGAAGTTAAAAAGGAATTAGCTTCTGACAAACTAAAACAGGAAAAGACAGCTGAAGTTAACATAGGCTTAATGACAAAGAAGCAGCTTAAGCATAAGCTGAAAGATGTTAAGAATGCAAACAATGTAAAATCACCTAGGAAAAATAGGAATGGAAAGGAAGGTGTGAATAAAAGCAATAACTATAAATCTGTTCCTGATGCTCCTAGGAAAGCGTGTCATAACTGTGGAAGTTCTAACCATCTGGCTTCTTTTTGCAGGAAGAATAAGAATATTAACTCCTTATCTTCAAAATCAGGAGTTAAGAGTCAGTCTGTTAGATACAAACCACAAAATCCTTGTTTTCATTGTGGTAGTTTATGGCATTCCATTTATACTTGTAAGGAATATCATAGTTTGTACTATGATTATTATCAAATAAAACCTTCTTTAAAGAAAGTTTCTGTTGTTCCTTCTAGTGTAAATTCTGATTCAAAGTCTGGTAGTATAAGTTCTGATAAGAAAACTGTTAACATAAAATCTGATGCTAAATCCGCTGCAAATGTTAACAAACCTAAAAAGGCCAAAGGATCCAAGCAAGTCTGGGTCCTTAAAACTAATAATTAGTGGTCTTTTTGATTGCAGGGCAACAGGAAAAATATTTTAGTTCTGGACAGTGGATGTTCAGGACATATGACTGGAAATAAGGCCCTGCTATCAGACTTTGTGGAGAAAGCTGGCCCAAGTGTTTCTTATGGAGATGGCAACATTGGAAAAACTTTGGGATATGGCAATATCAATCTTGAGAATGTCATCATTAAAGATGTAGCTCTGGTCTCAGGACTTAAACACAACTTACTGAGTATAAGTCAAATCTGTGACAGAGGTTATCATGTTGATTTCTTTGCAGAACATTGTGAAATAGTTAGTAAATCTAAAGAAAAAATTGTTCTGAAGGGATTCAGGCGTGGTAACATTTATGAAGCTAAGCTTTCAACAAGTTCTGATGGTTCTGCAATCTGTTTAGTGAGTAGAGCCTCAACTGAAGAAAGCTGGAATTGGCACAAGAAACTCTCTCATTTAAACTTCAACAAGATAAATGAACTGATCAAGAAAGATCTTGTGAGAGGACTGCCAAAATCAGTGTTTGTTCCTGATGGTCTTTGTGACTCATGTCAGAAGGCTAAACAAAGAAAATCTTCGTTCAAGAGCAAGACTGAATCATCAATTCTTGAGCCTTATTATCTACTTCATGTTGATCTATTTGGTCCAGTGAATGTCATGTCTATTGCAAAGAAGAAATATGCGTTGGTCATAGTAGATGAGTTCACCAGATACACATGGGTGTATTTCTTGCACACAAAAAGTGAAACTGCATCTATCCTGATTGATCATGTCAAACATCTGGATAAATTGATCAAAGATTCTGTGAAAATTTTGAGGAGTGATAATGGCACTGAATTCAAGAATCTGATAATGGAAGAGTTCTGCAAAAATCATGGAATAAAGCAGGAATTTTCTGCTCCTGGAACTCCACAGCAAAATGGAGTTGTTGAAAGGAAGAATAGAACTCTCATTGAAGCTGCACGAACAATGCTTGAAGAAGCAAAGCTTCCAACCTATTTCTGGGCTGAAGCTGTGCAGACTGCTTGTTTTACTCAAAATGCAACACTCATTAACAAGCATGGAAAAACACCATATGAGATGGTGAAGAACAAGAAGCCAAATCTCAAATACTTTCATGTATTTGGATGTAAGTGTTTTGTTCTCAAGACTCATCCTGAACAGCTATCCAAGTTTGATCTAAAAGCTGATGAGGGAATCTTTGTTGGATATCCACTTTCTACAAAAGCCTTCAGAGTCTATAATTTGAGAACAAAAGTGGTCATGGAATCTATCAATGTCTCTTTTGATGACAAGGAGATCACTGGACTTGAAGATTGCATTGATCATGATCAGCTGAGATTTGAAAATGAAGATTCATATTCTGATACCTCAAGTCCTGACAGTCTAAGTCCTGATACTGTAAATTCTGATGGATTAAACTCTGATGTTATTGAAACTGTGGTGACTACGTCAAAGGAAGATGCACCAATGCAGGGGGAGCATACTCAAGATATTATCACATCTCAAGAAGCATCAGAACATACATCTGGCTCTTCAAATTCTGATTCGTCAAATTCTGATAAGCCAAGTACTGACAGTACTGAAAATCTAAATGCTGAAGGATCCAACTCAGAGAGCATAGTTTCAGGGGGAGCATCAGAAAATGAAACCGAAGACAGCATGAATCATGGGGGAGCATCCAGTTCTAGAGAAAATCTTCCATCTGCAAGGAAGTGGACAAAATCACATACACCTGATTTGATAATTGGAAATCCTGAGGCAGGTGTCAGAACTAGAACAGGTACTTTGAATGAATGTCTTTACAATTCTTTTCTCTCTCAGTCTGAGCCAAAGAAAGTGGAAGAAGCTCTTCAAGATGCTGATTGGGTGCAAGCAATGCAGGAAGAGTTGAATGAATTTGAAAGAAACAAAGTCTGGACCTTAGTGCCAAGACCTAAGAATAGATCGGTTGTTGGTACAAAGTGGGTATTCAGAAACAAAACTGACAGTGATGGCATAATTGTAAGGAACAAGGCAAGGCTGGTTGCAAAAGGATATTCTCAACAGGAGGGAATTGACTATGATGAAACATTTGCGCCAGTTGCTAGGTTAGAAGCCATAAGGATATTCATGGCTTATGCTGCTCACAAAAAGTTTACTGTCTTTCAAATGGATGTGAAAAGTGCTTTTCTCAATGGAGAATTGGAAGAGGAAGTATATGTTGAACAACCTCCAGGCTTTGTAGATTCCAAACATCCAGATTATGTCTACAGGCTTGATAAAGCACTTTATGGACTTAAGCAAGCTCCTAGAGCATGGTATGAGACTTTAGCTCAGTTTCTTCTGGAAAGTGGATTCAACAGAGGAACTATTGATAAAACACTGTTCTATCTCAACCATGGCAAGGACTTACTTTTGATTCAGATTTATGTTGATGATATTATTTTTGGGTCTCCAAATGACAAACTTTGCAAAAAGTTTGCCAAACTAATGCAGTCAAGATATCAGATGAGTATGATGGGAGAACTTAGTTATTTTCTGGGCCTTCAAGTCAAGCAGAGTGAAGAAGGAACTTTTATTTGTCAATCTAAGTACACCAGAAACTTGCTGAAGAAATTTGGAATGCAAGACTGTTCAAGTGCATCCACTCCCATGGCCACTGCAACAAAACTGGATAAGGATACTGGTAATTCAGTAGATATTACTGATTACAGAGGTATGATTGGCTCACTTCTCTATCTAACTGCTAGTAGACCAGATATCATGTTTGCTACCTGTCTTTGTGCAAGATTTCAAGCAGATCCAAGAGAACCTCACTTAACAGCTGTAAAAAGAATCTTTAAGTATCTTAAAGGAACAGCTGATCTAGGATTATGGTATCCTAGAGAATCAGATTTTAAATTAATAGGTTACTCAGATGCAGATTTTGCAGGTTGCAAAATTGACAGGAAAAGCACAAGTGGTAGCTGCCAATTTCTTGGAGGCAGGTTGGTTTCTTGGTATAGCAAGAAACAAAAGTCAATTTCCACATCAACCGCAGAAGCAGAGTATATTGCTGCAGGAAGCTGCTGTGCACAGATTCTTTGGATGAAGAATCAGTTACTGGATTATGGGTTAACATACTTCAAAATCCCTATTTACTGTGATAATCAAAGTGCTATTGCTATGACAGGTAATCCAGTTCAACACTCTATGACAAAGCACATCAGCATCAGGTACCATTTCATCAGGGAACATGTGGATGAAGGTACAGTGGAATTGCATTTTGTTCCCACAGATCAACAAGTAGCAGATATCTTCACAAAACCACTGTGTGAAGCTACCTTTACAAAATTGGTAAATGAACTTGGAATGATTTCAGGTTCTTTCTCTAAATCTGCTTAAACTTGTTCTATGTTATCAGACTTTATGATCAGTATTTACAGAATTAATCTCTTTGTATATTCTGTGCATTAATTGATAAATGTTTTTAAGTACTGACTGTTGTCTGATACATATCTCTTAACTCTAATAAGTGATATATCTATTTAAGTAATCATTCAATCCTATGAGGATAATTGTGCTAGATACTGACATACTAGTCTTCAATAAACAAATGATCCCATGAAAGAAGTAATTATTTCTGTGGAAATCTTATGACACAAGCAAATTCTGATACTTGAGCTTAGTTTAGTTTACTTTATTCATCTTATTACTAAGTCCCAAATTAGAATAATGCTACTCATCTGTTTAAGTTCTGATTCTAGTAAAACTGCTGAATGTACTAAGTGCTGATAAACCTCACTTATCAAAAGAAGAAGAACAAGAATCAAAGAATAATATCAGGTACTCCTTTGAGATCTAGAGTAAAAATGTGAATGGGACGACCCAAGTGCATAGCTGGTATTAAGTAAATATGCATTAGAAAAGCAAAATATTTTCTTGGTGACTGTTCACACTCTATGATTACTGGAGAAATACTCTGATAATAGCATAAATTCTGATAAGCAGTCGTGACTCACTTACACTGAGAAGCCACTGTAAAAGAGAATTTCAAAGATGCATAAAATTAGCACAAAAACAGTTGAGGTGGACTCATGCATGAACTCATTTATCAGTAGGTTTCAGGATAATGATAGCTCTTTAGCAAAATTTTAATTATGACTTATTTCTAAGATGTACTGAAGTAAATCAGACTTTACTCTTTATTAGTTATTTAGCTTAATGCACACACAAATCACTCCATATGAATGATGAAATTTTTGTGGTGGTCTATGTTCTTTTAGACAAACAGTCACTGTGTCCCTTTGCACAAATTCTGAGGACACGTTCTAGTTATATGCTCTGATGATTAAAACCTGAAGACTATAACTCAGAACTTGTATGAAAACTTACTAAGATAGATATTCCTTGTTCGAGTTAAGACATTATGTTCTGATGACTGTTAAGTTCTGGTATAGGTCTAAGTTCTAATTTTTCAGTCTAACCCTTTACTTGACTTATCTGTGAGTAAAATTTGGTAACAGTCTCAGATTAATTTCGAAATGATGAAGTGGAAGATTAATAGTCTATGGTTAGGACTAATGGCACTCGTCCTTGAACAGTTCACTCTTGTTACATGTGCACATTCCTTTTCAAATGACTATTATTCTTTTTCAAGTCTAGGGAGACGAGGTAGACTTAACTCTATCTGTCAGCATTAAATATCTTCGCGTCTCCTGGCATTCTCTTGCCTATATAATCAGCCACTTCATATTAGCCCTTTCATCAATTTTTCTCACAATCTTAACTTCATATTCTTTTTCAAAAGCATCATGGTTCGATTCAACATGTTTTTGAATTACCAAAATTTTCATATGGAGCTAAGCTGCGCCGACTGGCAGCAGGAGTGGCATGTAACTGCCATTCCTGAAGAGATATGGGGCTCTGTCCCACAGGCGGTGCTGAACCAACTTCTGTTCTTCGAGATGGACTACCAGCTTCATCTTGATCGATTGGAGGCGGAACGGCGGGAAGCTATCCGTCAGCAAGAGCGAATCATTCGACTCGCTATCTTGTTTGTCAAAGATAGGAAGAGGAAGATGACTTAATCTCGTCTTCTTCCTGTTCTTCTTCATCCTCAGCTTTGTCAGGCTTCTTAGCTAGGACCAAGGCTGTTGATGTTAGATTTAGAAGCTTAGGACAAGAATGTAAAAGTTCTGATGTAATTTCAATTTCATCAATGTATTATTTTGATATATTAATGGAATTTGTTTTAAGTCTTATGATCTTGTCTCTGAGAAATTTTGATACGCATTGATAAATCCTGATAAATATTCTGATGATCGTATAAATTGTGTCTGATTTTAAGTTCTGATAATGTTTTATCAGTACTTACTTAACTGATTGATTTTACTCATTCTCACACACAGTTTTTTTTCGGAATATTAATATTGCAGAGTAAAATATTTGAATTAGTGGGTACAGTTTCAATTTTAAATTAAAACTGATTCACCTTGATTAATGGAATCTAGGTAAGTGGAACGGTTTGTTTTTCCTTGAAAAACTGCAAGTGGGTGGTAATTATTCCTTATTTACCGTGCCCATTACTTTTTGCCTTCTCTATGAAAAACAGGTGTCAAGGTATTTACCACTACTTTTAAATGCATGTCTGCCATGTGTCCTCAACGGTTACTTTTTGTGTATAAGTAAAAGAGAGCAAAGATTGTCAAATCTTTTATTTACCATTATATTTTATTTCTCTCTTTACTTTTAAACTCTCTCATCTCCTGACGATTTTCTTTTCAGAGGCATTTTCTCAAACACATTACAGGTTACCGTTTTCTTTTCAAAACATAATGGCACCCAAGGACATTCTCTTTGATGGAGCAAAGTTTGTTCCTAATAACTTCTCTGCGATACTACACACTACAGAGGCACCCTCTGAACTTCATTTTATTCAGGACTTTCTCACAAGTTCTGATATTGGGTTTGCTCTAACTGAGCCTACATCAATTTCTGGGGTTCAAGTACTGGAGTTTTGGAGGAGTGGAGTATATGACAATGGTGGTGCTCACGGGTCCCCAAGTTTAATATTTTCATCAGGGGAAAATGAGTATGTTGTGACTCTGTCTACGGTTAGACAGACATTACAGCTTCCTGAGGACTGTGTTTATTCTACTGTTGATGACTCAGTTCTTCAAAATATGATGGTTAGTCTGGGATATGAAGGAACATTGACCAAGCTTGGACAGTTAAAGAGATCTTTCATACGGAGGGAATGGAGTTTCTTCTTTGATTGTATTACCAAAGCTTTCGCCAACAAATGTACAAATTTTGATGCAATTCCCATATTCAGCCAACAAATCGGGTATGCACTTCTAAATCACACTGATTTTGATTATGCACGTGCAGTTTTGGGTTTTATTGGGGATAGGATGACAGAAGATCGCAATACTGTATATTTTGCAAGATTTTGTCAGCTTATTTATAATTTTTGTTGTAATTCCCCCCAAAATTTTGGTGATCTCATTCCATCTTTCAGAATAGCTAAGAGAGCTTTTACTGATTTATTATCTTCTGATAATAAAAAGGCTGTGTTAAGACCCCTCTTAATACCTTTATCTGTCAAACAAGCCTTAATCACCTATGATCCTGTTAAGTACACTGCACTTTATCCTGATGTTCAAACATCAGAACCTGGTTCATCAGCACCTACCATCTCTACTCAGCCACCTCAAACCTCTCAACCATCTCTCAGAACATATCTCAAGTCCTATGTGAAACCTACATCTTCCAAGCCAAAGAGAACAAAGACTGTTTCTCACACACCTCAGAAGAAGAGGAGGATCACCTTGAGAGATGACTCAGATTCTGAGGAACCGATTCTTTCTTCAGAACCTGTGGTAACTGCAGCTGAGAAAAAGATTTCTCAGAAGGATTCTGAACTTGGAGGATCTAAGCTTCTCAAGAGGCTTAGAAAAATGACAATTCCTGATACTTCCAAGGACTCTAAATTACCAAGGACATACAAGAAACAGAGGGCAAAAAGGCCAGTTTCAGATGATGAGGAGGAAGCAGCTAAGGAAGGGGATCAGGAATCTCTGATCTCACAAGAAAAAGAATTTGCTCCAGTTACTTCTTCTCCATCCACTCCATCTCAGGTAACTGTATCTGACAAGGCTAATTTCCCATCTGTGTCTCTTGGTCATCAAGGCACAAGTGCTGATAATGCTGATCAACACTTAGTTGTGCCTGGAGTAATTTTCTTAGAAGCTCCAACAGCAACAAATTTTTTGCCAACAACTGTTACTGATGCTATTAAAACTCCGGAATTATCTAAGTCACCTTCTCTGCATCTAGACACTGATGATCAGACTTTAGGTGAGCATCAGGATTTGGCTGTTGATCAGAACTTAGCATCAGATCAGCAATTAGAGGATGCTGACGCCTCCATTGCTACTCACACTGCTATTATATCAGATGATGCTGATTCTATAAGTTCTGATGCTGCACATGCTGGAGATACTGGTGATGCTGCTCCAACTGCACATACTGATGCAGCAGGTCCTTCAGGACACATTCCTCTTTCTAAGTCTGAACTAGTAAAGAAGTATGTTACAGAGGAACCACCAGTGCCTTGGAGTGAAACTCCTGCAGGACAGGAGTGGACTAAGGAATGGAACTCAGTCTCATGTATTCCATCTGCGTTACATCTTACTGAGCACTTTACTAAAGCTGATGAAATGTTAAATTCTGATGATTTCAAAGCTCAGCTTCGTGTCACTGCGTTGAGTACTAAAAATCTACAAGGTCTTCATTCAACTACTCATGCTGAAATACACAAGATTCAGGAGAACTTTACCAAACAAGAACAAGTTTGGAAACTTGATAAGAAAAAGTTCTTTCAACCATCTATGGACAGGATTGCTTATATTGAGAAGACTCAAGATCGCCAACAAGCACAGATTGATAAAATTCTGCAAAATCAAGCTTCTCAGCAATCACAACTGACAGAAATCCAATCTTCAGTGAAATTGCTTATCTCTCTTCTACTTTCTGCTGATGCCAAAAAGGGGGAGAAAGTGATTAAGTCCAAATGCGAGGATGACAAGACACTGCAAGGAAAGGATGATGAAAAAGATGACCAAGGAAACTCTGGAATGGGTGGAGGTCATAGTCAAAGTAAAAGATTCTCATCAAGAAATGCTGAAATTGCAAGTCACAGGATAAGTTCTGATACTGGGAAGAGATTAAGTTCTGATACTGGTAAAAGAATAAATTCTGATGAACTTCTAGATCTTGATGAAGAAATGTCAAGACAGTTATTTCTTCAAGAAAATCCAGGAATGGACTTGGAAAGTTTAAAGGAAGAAGAAGCTAGACTTAAATCAGAGAAAGTCACATCTAAATCTGAAGCTTCTGGTAAAAAGTCACTTCCAAAACTGAAAGGTATTGTGATTAAAGAAAAGGCACAAACTGAAGCAACATTTGCTAAATCACAACCAAAGATAGATCCAAGATCCAAGGGTAAAGAAAAGGTTGGTGAACCTGTTAAAGTTTATGTACCTCCTGAAGATGAAGAAATTACTGATGACAAAGATAATCTTGCTCTGACTTCAAGAAAAGTTCTTAAAACAACCTCTGACACAGCTCAAGTTGTTCAGAGTCAAGAAATTAAAAGTTCTGATATTCAAAAGAAGCAAGTAACCTCTGACACAGCTCAAGTTAACTTGATATCAGAAGGAAGATCAAAAACACTCCTACCAGGATTCACTAAAGCAAAACAAACTCAACCTTTGAAGACTACTGCAAGTCGTTTTGAAGCTAGAGTAGTTACTGGAAAGGAAGCAAGAGATAAAACTGGATTGGGAAGTGCTGATGAAAGAAGAGTACACAACACTACCAATGATCCAACTTCCTTGTGTGAACCAGGAATTGGAGCAACTCCTGAAAGATTGAATCAATTGGAATCTGTACAAATGGTTTACCATACCTACTTGAAGGAACACATCTTGTTGTATTTCATGACAGATGGTAGGGTTTATCATATAAGACAAAATGCCATTCCATTGAAGTATTTTGAAGAATTGGAGCATGTATTATTCTTACTTCAAGTGGATGACAGATTGACAGGGACTGCTGCAAATTATTTGAAAGAACAGATTCAGAGACGGAAAAGACTTTATTCTGTTAAGTCTGACAGCATATATGTTCCAAAGTACAGAAATCACAATGGTGATATTGTTGATATGAAGCCTAATACTGCACAGATCAGAACATATCTTGGTATTAAGGGGCTTGAATTCAATCTAGAGTCTGACAAAGCTTATGTCATAAGACTAGATCGGGAGTTGAGAAAAGCAAAGATTAATGATCTCAGAGCTGCAATATTTCAAACTGGTGAAGATACTGCAGAGCTTAAAGATGTCAAACGGAGAATGATTGATGAACTCAGATATGCTGAGAAATGTTTGTTGAAGAATTATCTCAGAACAACTCCTGACATCAGAGAGATCAGAAAATGATGAAGCCAAGTCAAAGATCTACAACTACTTAAATTCTGATGTGTATACAGACTAAAGTTGTTATCAGAAGTTGAATTGGTAAAAGCTTTAAGGACTGTAAGTTGTAGTTATCTTGTCTATTTCTCATGCATTTGTACTTAATGTTTTTGACATCATCAAATATCTGTTAAACTTGTATATTTTGCTAATTTACAAGTTGGGGGAGATTGTTAGATATATTTGATAATGTCATGGCTAATATGTTTTATGTTTAGATTTCAGATCTTATTTGAACAGAACAAATCAGTACTTAACTGATCAGTACTTATACTGGACGTCAGAACTTAAGGGATATCAGTACTTATGTTATCAGGAGATAAGCATCAGGAGATAGATATCAGAACTTAAGTGCTGAAGGACGATCAGATAAGGATAGTAGCTGATTAAAGTTAAGAAGATCAAGATAAACATAAGAAGAGATATGCATGAAGAAGGAATTCCGTAAAGAATGGAATACTTGGAAGGAAAGATATCTGATTGATATATATTAGGAAGCAGAATTATATTCCATATCAATTAGCGATTATCTTGTAACTGTGTAATATATAAACACAGACATAGGGTTTACACTATAAGTGTTATCATTATCGAGAATATTATTTACTGTAACCCTAACAGCTCTCGTGATATTTTGTTCATCACTGAGAGATAACATTTTCAGATTGTAACAGAGTTTATTGTTTCAATAAAGTTTATTTTCTGTTACATAAGTTCTTGAAGTTTGATTTGATTGTAATAAACACTGTATTCACCCCCTCTACAGTGAAAGTGTGACCTAACAAATGCCCTGGTACCAGTCGAAGTGGGCCTAGTTTCTTACTTAATAGAATTCTACTACGTAGAAATCAATAACTATGGATTAAGGGCGAACGTATATTTACTGGAAGAAGAAAGGGAAGATGCCCACCAAAGAAACATAAAGTACCTATTACAGGCCGCCCAACACTATAATTCGGATATCAAGAAAAGGTCATTCGGGATTGGTAACTTTGTCCTATGGGAACTAGCTGCATCTATGCCAACAAGACAAGGAAAAGCTTCAATCGAACTAGGAAGGACCTTACAAAGTAACAGAGGTCGTTTTTCCATGGACTTACAAGTTGAAAACACTGGCTGGAGAAACCATCAAGACACTTGGCATGCTAGTCGTCTTCGAAAATTTTATAGTAAGATAAAATTATTATATTTTCCCATTTGTATTTCATTCTAATTCTAAAAGATGCGAAATGTGTAATGACTAGATAATCAATGAAAATACACTTCCTTCGCACAACTTTATTACTTGAAAGTATAACAAATTGAGCGGACGAACGAGTATTATCTAGGAGCGATCTTGAAGAAGATAAAAACTTCGCCCGCCATATTTTATTGCTCACACAAATGGGAGAAGGAACATTAACAAAGGATAATCCTAAAAAATATAATGCCCTTCGCCCTAATGTTTTATCCGACAGTGAGAACACTTGAAATAAACACAACAAGAATGAACGAAGAATGTCTAAAGGCAATCTTAAAAAAGACATTCTCTTTCGTCCTTCCTCCAAAAATAATACTATTTGTACAAGTACCCATTCTTACCGAAGGAACGAAGAAGGTCTTGTCCGAGGGCAATCTCAAAGAAGACAAGCCCTTCATCCTCAATTTTAAATTTTACACTTAGAAATTTTTACAAGTACATCTTTTGACCGACGGAACGAAGAAGGACTCGTCTAAGGGAAATCCCGAAGAAGACGAGCCATTTGTTCCTTCGTATAAAAAGTCAAGAAAACTTCAGTCTTAACGGCCCAAGATTCCCCCGGGTTAATAACTTGACCCCTTAACATTCGGGGCCCGGGTGAATGTTACACAAAATTACTAAGGAAAAAATAAAGCCGAAGACGCGGTAATAAAACTACACAAAACTGTTAAGGCAAAAAGCCAAAGATACAGTGAACGAAAAAACATAAGGCAAAAAAAAAACAAAAAAGGTGACGAATGAAAAATGCTTTTAAATCCCGAAGGCAATTCAACGTATAAACCCCGAAGGCGGAGGTATCAACTACAAATAAAAATAAAATTACAAGTTCAATTCAGGACTGAATGTCTTCATCCGAAAGTTCCTCGTCTACTCCCGAAGACACTTCGGGTTCTTCCATAGCGACTCGGCCAATTAGATACTCAAGGTTGTCGTCCAGCAGCTGCTTATAATTCCAGCCCAGGCCATGAGCCTTCTTCAAGGCATAATCAGTGCCGAACTAAAAGCATTGCTCTTCGGTACGGTCCAACTATTTCGTCTTTTTTCGAAGCTCTTTTCGAGAATTCTTCAACTAACCGTTTCGATGGTCGATCCTCCTGTTTTCCCGTGCTAGGTCCCCCTCCAACCGTGGCCTATCACCCTGCACCACAGTAGCATGGCCGATTAAGTTATCATTCTGCAGTTGAACTCTCTTGAGATATTTTTCGGTTGTAGTGGCCTTTCGCTCTGGCTCGTGAACTTTGGACATGCGTCCCTGCATGTCCCTAACCTTTTCTGCAACAGCCCAAGGAGTAGCCTACCAAAAAATTATATAATGCAAAGGTCAATTAAATTCAAATGATGTAAAAGGAATAAGAAAGACCAAAAGTATAGAAAACTTACAAGAGACAAGAACGACATCAGCTCCGTACAGGCTTCGGCATGAGTTTCCGCCACATAGAGTGAGAAATCTTGTGGGAGTTGGAGCCCTTGTCAAAGATCCAAAGCCGCTTCCTTCGTAGCTTCCATAGTCGAATAGACCGTATGATTAGACGTTAGGACGGCCCAATCAGGAACAAAGGTTTGAACGACCCCATCCCAGCTACGGAACCTCTTACTTGGAGCCCTTTTGCCAACAAACTCCAGGCCATCTTCCTGGCTATTCTCCGGAGCTGGCAGGGCCTGCTAAATCGGAATCTCCTTCTCAGCCTCTTCCTCCTCACTAGCTGCTGAAGGGTTTGGAACGACCTTCTTCTCGGCCGCCTCGGCCTTCTGCATTTCTTGAGCATCTCTCTCAACTGCCTTAGCCTTTTTCCTTTCGATTAGGGCTTCCTTGGAAGACACTGATAAGGAAAGACAGAAGAAGGACCAGTATAAGAAAGTGCTACAATTACTAAGTACTAGATAAAATTAGAATGAAGACGGAAAAGCAATTATGCAGTAAGCAATAAGTAAAAGAAGAAGAAGAAGGAAGAAAAGTTGTTACCCCCACCCCACAAACTCAGCAGTCAATCTTTGTCCCAAAACTCTTCGGGGCTGAGCTTGTCCACCTTAGCGTTCACTAAGGCCGCATACAAGTCCTTCTCCTCGTCGTTCAGATTCGGCATCAAGAGCGCTGAAGGATTGTCGAGTGCTCGACCAGCTTCCGCCCACTGATGACGCATCAGTGAATGTGAGTAATCTTATTGCTGGAGTTGGTGGCCGTCAAATTCGCTCGGCCAGCATGACGAGCGATGTTGTAGAAACTCGGGCTCTTAGGATTCTTCCGGAAGTTATAGTGGAACCAAAAGAGCCAGGTGAGCGGCTGAACACCGTCTTGGAGGCACCGGTTATGAAAATAATTGATATGGATAAACCCGTTCGGGTCCATCTGTCCTAACGCGATCCCCATCTGACTGAAGAGTCGCCTCAGAATCTTCAGAATAAGCACTCTGAAGCCGCACTTGAAGGCCGCTTCGAATATACCAACGGCCTGGTCACCGTATCCCTTCGGCACCGGCAGAGTATCGTAAATCTGCTCATAAGAGGTCACGGGGTACAACAAAAAATAGCCCCGTGAAATCGAGTAGTCGAAGTACATGTGCATCACTCTCTCTTCGGATAACTCTGAGTTCACAGTCCCCCACAATATTTCCACGTGGACGAATAAACCCAGAGAAAAGTCAGAAGGGACGCCCTTGGTTTAGCACCCCAAGATGGGCCAAAATTGATGTTCATCGACCGACCGAGGGATCGGTCGAAAGATTAGCCATAAGGCCCACCGGATGGCTAGACTATTGGGCCGAAGGCCCAACACGGTCATGGACTGAAGGGCCACTTCGACAAAGCCGTTCAATAAGTGGTCAAAACGTCATATTTCACTCTTCTAACGGTCGTCCGGATTTCTCACGAAACGGGCAAATTTATTACAGGTTTGGGTATAAATACCTCATGGAATGTAAGAAACAAAAAACTTAACACATCTCATAATTCTCTCTACGTTCTTGTATTCCTAAACCCATTCTACATCCAGATTATTTATTCTCACATCAAAGGTGAATCAGGGGACAATTACTCGCATGCCTTCCTTTTCAGGTTAAAATCAAAGGCTGTTCTTGGTGGGCCGAAACTTGTTCTTCAAGCCGAAGTAATCTGGACGTAACAGGGGACTAAAGAATCCACGTATATTATTTGATACCATACTATATTTTTACGTTTGCATCATAAAGAAAATCTTGTCCACATCCATCATTCGAATGCATTTCTCCCGATTTCTCTATAATATTCCTATATAAATATCTTATCGAGCACATAAAAATTGCATCCATCTAGAAATGCTATAAAAAGGGTTGCATATATGAGTTCAGAACGTGTTAGTTTTATAACATGGAGTTCCTTTCCAGTGTTTCCTTGGCTAGCTTTAGACGGTCAATTCCAAGAGTTTTGAGTAAATTTCAGGCTGTGCTCAGCCACGGGAGGATCTGGGAGTTCGGGAATCCCTCTCAGATTCTGAATATCAACGTTGTAGTATACCCTGTTTCATTTTTGTATCTATAGCTCAGCTGGTTTGCATATCAATTTGATATCCACAATGCATGGGTTCGAATCTCAGCTACATCTGCAGCTTGGTTCAGAGTATCGTTGCAGTGTCTAAAAATCTTGGTTTCCTCGGTTTTTCATTTTATTACTTTTTGCCAAGTTTTTATGTTTTCTTTGTAAAATAAAAAATGTAAGAAAGATAAATTACTATAAAAAAAAAATATCCGACCCCCTGTTGTTTTCTACGTTCGTCAATGGCCCCAGCTAATCAACCCGTATATCATTTCTTACTATCAAATATCATAAAATCTACAAAACTATAATCGATCGGAAGTAACTATATATCGTTATGCACGGGGTAAAATAAAAATGTAGGTGCGAACAATTGTGCCAAATTGTCAACTGTATGCGGGCATGAAACTGAAGGCAACTATGATTTTATTAACTCGTATGCCTTTGATATACGTCGGATGTTATTAATTCATTGTAAAACAACTGTTATCAATATGCTTTAGTTAGCGATAATTACCAAGTACTATTATATTACATATGATTATGATGTTTAAACAGATTCCTCGCCGTATTATATGGAACAATGAAATACCATTAGTGACAAATGACTTTGTTATATATCTAACCTTTTGGCATTAGATTAAGAATTAGTTTGACTATAAATACTAAGTTGGTTGTTCATCAAATGTACATACATCAGATATGGCAATGAACAAAGTGTACATGGCTCTTACTTTAGTGTTTATCTTTTCTCTTCTCGCTATCCCCATGGTTGAAAGCAGAACACTTACTGGTAAGTTACATGTTTTACATACCCAAGCAAACACAATCACATATAAGCCACAAATTTATTCACACACAAAGATATTAGTTGATATTAGATCGCGTTGCTCGTCTCTGTACTTTTTTACTCTTACTAATTTGTCTTTCATGTCTCTGCACATCGAAAGTCTTATTTAGGAGATTTAATTTTGATGTCTTCTTTTTTTTTCAAGCAGAAATTCTTGAAAAAATTAGACCGACAAAAGCAGCAGCTAGCACGAGTATGGAAGCTAAATCTAAACTGAATGGCGCTTTACCAAGAAATCTAGAACCTGACGCATTATTAGTGAAAGACGGTAATCCGACGAGTTCATTAAGGCCGATCAGAGCGAATGATGCTAAACCAATCATGATGAAGGTTGATAGGACCAAACCTATCCGGTTGCCAGAATATTTACCAAGTTGGTTGATTGACAATTCCGATCCAATTATAATAGGCGACGATAATATAGATGCTGAAGCAACCAAGGTGACTGATCAGCCTGAAAGAACTGCAACAGTTGAAACTGAACCAACTCCAATAAGTGTCCCCAATTCAAGAATGAGAGCATCAGTTACTGAACCAGTGATAAATTACACGCGGTGCGATTTTCTTGAAGAAAGTCCAAACACTAATAATGCAGAATCAACGAACAATGTTCAATCAACCCAAGTGATTGATCAGCCTAAAGGAACGGCAACAGGTGGTACTGAACAAACTTCCACAAGTGTCGCTAAGTCAATGTTGAGAAATTTACCAACTGAGCTAGTGACGAATTACAGTACTTCATCTAGTGAATATGAAAGTATAGATGCTGATTTATATGTTGTAACTGAACCAAGAAATCTAGAGGTCAATGACGAATTAAGTACCACTAAACTATTACCAACAACAAGTTCCTCTAAATCGCTCAGATCAGTTCATTCTACTCCAACAAGTGTCGCTAATTCAGTGTTGACAACATCGCTTGAGCCGGTGACGAATTACTCTCAAAAAAATGTAATTGAAGAAAATTCAAAAACTGGCGAAGAGTTAATGGAGTATGTTACATCAACCGAAGTGACTAACCATCCCGAAGGAACAGCCACAGTTAGGACAGAATCAACTCGAATGAGTGTTTCTAATTCAACGATGTTGCCATCCCATGCAGAGGTAACGAATTACACTCAAGTGACTCAATCAAGTGTAATTGAAGAAATTCCGAAAACTAGGACGGACTCATCAGAGAATGTGAAAACGGTACCTCGGGCAATTGGTGCACACGTATTTTACGGGAAAATGGTGTCGGGATCAGAAATGTACAACATGACAGCCGACGAGTATCATAACAAAATCTACCCTACCCATAACTGCGACGTATTTTTGATCGGTAAACTGCTTAAAGTTGCTGATACACCACACAACCGTATGGTTTTCGCCAAATTTGCGGAAGAAGCAGCAGATAGTAGTAGTGATGATTCCACTGAGAAAGAAGTCCCACTAGACAAATAATTTATAGTACTAAAAAGAAGCATGAGAAGATATACACAAATAGATGTGTCATGTATGTGTATGAATAAGAAAAGCTAATGTTTCTGCCATCTCCAGTTGTTTAAAATGGTATCAGTATGATTATAAGTGATATATTTCAGCTAACCATTTATACAATAAGAACGTAGAACTTAACGTCCTTACCAACTTTTCGATCCCAAAATGTATTCCAGAAAATATGTTTAAGTACTACTATAAGATATTACGTCCAGAAAAATGCTAGATCCTCAAACAAATTTGTGAAAGTGTTTTCAAATGTTTTATCATCATATATTGGTGATTCTCTAATAGATAATATGAACCCTCGTGCATTAATATGAATCACACAAATTAAAAAAATAATGTCTCGTCATTAGGAACACTTTTGGAGTATGTAGCATTTCACTTATGGTATATTTGCATGTTCGGCTAAGAGATTTTTTGAAGACGCCTAAGCATAATTTCATTTCAAAATCATCATCTCAAGACAAATTTCTCCCAAAAGAAGGAAAATAATAATTTTTTTTGATAAAACATTACATTACTTAAGCTGCAGTGCAAGTATCTACTCAAAAATAAAATCACAGTACAAACAAATTAAGCATCAACTACTGTGAGATGGTAACAACAAGGAATTATATATGGTTATTAGTGAAAGTTACTGAATATTAGAAAATTCATGTATGGTTTACCTTTAAATATTTATAAAACGCATATCATTCGTGAAAGACGACCGTTCTAGGTACGATTCGTATAGGATATTATTTAGTATGAACAATAAGTCCCATTGATTGAGCATGATAAACGATCATCCGGAAAATGACTGATTCAGCTTCTAGCCGATTTAATATAGTTTAAATCAAGAGTAGTTTGGGTAGATGCATATAGAATTATAGATTGCTGTATATATGCAGATTGTTGAACCAAAGTATCTCCCCCTAGTCTAAATTGCCAACCCCTTTATAAGTAATACTCCCTCCTATTATAGTAGAGTCAACTAGGCCTTATTAGCTTGTTGGGCCTAATATTAAGTCTGGGCCTTCATAATTGGACCTGGGCCCTAACAATAATCCCCCCAATGGAGTTAGAAATCTTTAGATTTTATTTTGAATCAGGTCCCACGAGCTTTTATTTGCAGCGATTTGTGGGTTTTTTTTTGGAATTTGAGCCACTTTTTGAATCTATAGAGCTGCCCGCCCTTCTCTTTCATCCTCATTTTTACTTTGGGAACCCAAAGGTTTCTCCTTTGTCCTTCCAACTTCTCTTCCTCAATTATCTTGGAATTTACTATAAATGACTGATTAAACTTCTTTTGCAGGGTGTTTGTTGGACGTGCTTATCTTCGATCTTTCGTAGGTACTATAACTTTTTCCCCTCTTTTTTGTTATTGTAGATTTGCTTCTTCTAGTTTTTTCTTTTCAAGATATGAGTCAGTCCTCTGGTCGAGTCAGTGGTAAAAAGGGAGATCAATCGGAAGAGTCGGAGAATATTTTTAGTGGGTTGGACCCATTAGGCCATGTTTCTTTACCGTTGCCCGGCTCTGGAGAGTTCTCCCCATTTGGGGTTGATTACGAAGCTGAAGATTTCGAGAAGGGTGAGTTTGCTGGCGAGGGTTCTAAGGTTGATGGTGTGGGTGATTCTGCTTCTGGGTTTGATACTGATGTTGGGGCTATGGTGTTGGATACCCATGTAAGGTTCTTCAGATCACAGGGGCCTTATAACGCCCCGAGTGTGTACCACAAGACTCTTCTAGATCTTGGTGTTTTGTCAAGCTATTGCACTTTTTCTGATGGATTTGTTGTTTTCCCTCCTAGTCACGATGACCGAATGTGGAGGTCTCTTGTGAAGGTTTCCAGGCAATTCTTGATTTATGGTTCTCTTATGGTTATCGCTTGCCAATGCATCCTTTATTTCTCTGCGTATTGAGGACTTTGAATTCTGGAGTAGGTCAGATATCTCCGAATTTGGTTTTGCAGATAAACGGGATTATTGCTCGATGTAGTGAGCTTGGGATAGAACCGAGTCTTGATCTTCTCTTTTCGTTGTATCGTTTGAAATCAACTGGTGCCCAAGATTATTTTGATGCGAAACCCGGTTGTCCGAAGCTCGTTAGTATGCCGTCGTCGAATTCTGGTTGGCATTCAAGATGGGCATGGTATGAAGGTTGTGAGCTTATTGAAGTGGCTTCGTGGCGTTGTTTATCTCCCGAGATGTTGAAGGCGCTGAATGATTCTGGTTCTTTATCAGCCTTAGATTTAGTGAGGTTTTGTGGTCATACGTCACAGTTCAAGACGTCTTGTTTTGCTGATATTCGGTTTCTTTGTAATCATAGTCGTAAGATATTTAGTTTGCTTCTAGGCTTAATACACTTTTGCTTGTTGTCTTTTTTTTTATTTTGTGCTCGCTTTGCTACGATTTGTTTCAAACAGTTATTTGTCATAAAGCATCTTACATCTTGTTTTATTTCTTGCAGTTGCGGGGCCTAAACTTCGTTTGTTGGTTAATCAGTAGAAGAAGATGCCTTCCGAGAATTTCTTGAAGCTTCTTGCAAAGAAGAAGTTGAGTGTTGGTGTTTCTAAAGCTGAAGATAACGGTACGGGAAGTGATGGAGCTGATCGAACTCACACTTCTGTTCCTGTTGGTGACTCGTCGAAGTGTTTCGAAGCTGATGTGACTATCGCCAAGATAGACCCAACTTTGAAAGAGCGGAAGAGGCACCGTGAGCACAGCTCGTCTCGTTCTCATCATCATAAAAAACACAAGGATTTAATGAAGGTTGTGTTTTTGGAGGATAGTGACAAGGTTTCTCCTGATACTTCTTTGAATAAGAATGTTGACGCGATTGCCAGTGGCGGTGGTTCTGTTGATAAAATTGTTAGAAAGGGTAAGGAGATTGTTGGAGCTAATGTTACTGTTGCTGCGGCCTCGAAGCCCGTGGCGCCCGGGTCTATTGACACATGCAAGGAGTATGCTTTAAAGGTTATTTCCTTGTTTCTTCGTCCTATTTTATACATGTACTGCTTCGTCGCATTTACTGCAGTGTAGCTAACGCATTTTTTGTTTCTGTTTGTCTTTGTTGTCATCTTCTCTTTTTTTTTTAGATTGTTGCTGAACTTGAAAAATTCAGAGTTGAAACGTTGAGTTGCGACGTTGGTGAAGTTGATAAGCTTCGAGCTGATTTTGCGGTTGTAGAAGGCTAAGGGAGGCCTGGATGCCCAACTTGTTGAGATGACTCGCGAGCGTGAGACGAACTCATCAAAGATATCAAGTTTGTTGAAAGATAATGCTAATTTGTTGGATGAGTGCAACACTTTGTCCCTTTCTGTGAAAAAGGAAGTACTTGTTGTAGCTGAGGCAGAGGGGAAGATTGCAAAGTTGAAGGAGGAGCATGACGTTGAGCTTCAAGCGGTTGTTGCTGCTAGGGAATCGTTGAAAGAGGAACTTGACAAGGTGAAGAAAAACCTGGCGTTGCTGGAGGAGGAGTCATTGCAGCTTTTTGAGGAGGGATATAGCGAATGTTGGAAGAGGATTGGTGCTCGAGGCCTAGATGTTAATCAAGAAAAATAGGAGGACTACCTGAAGGAGGAGCAGGGGCGGATTCGTGAGGCCGTGGGCGCTCCTCCAGTGGCCCCTAGTCCCGATGTAGATGGTCCTTAGTTTATCAATTTTACCTATTTTCCTGGATATGTCCAGATGACTTTCATGTAACCCTTGGATTTCGGTTTCGAACTTGGTTTATTTTCGGATGTTGCTATTTTACCTTCAGATAATTTTGAACTTGCTACTTTGTGTTGCTTATATAATTTTTGCAGCCGGAGCCTTGTGGCTTTGATATTAAAAGTGTTCTATGTGAATTTCGAACTTCTTTGAATGTAGTGCTTGAGTTTCTTGTAGACTCCCTGTAAGTAGATTTTGATTTTATCAGGACAGAAATTTTTTCAGGTTTTAACCTTCATAATTTTGCAATGTCTTGGCAATGTGGTTTGTTGTGCTTCTTTTGAGCTTATCTTTTTTTTCATAAATTTTCCTTGCAAAGAAGCCTTAAGTTTTATCTTCTTCTTTTTTAAAAGGTTTCTACCTTATCTTTTTTCCTTGGTGAGGTTTTATACCCTTTGTAACTGAAGCTTTTTGGCAAAAGAAAATTTGATTACTTTTGAAACTGAGCTCTTTCGATGTTTGCATAGGTACGAGGCCTCGGGAGCTCACAAAATTATGAGACCTCGCGACGATGTTTCTTAAAAATCGTAATTTTAAGATAACTTAGGGTGCTTTGCTCTTTCTTCCTTAAATCTTCTTGTTTTTATTTTTGAAAGGTTACAGCTTTGTCTTTTGGAGATTTTGATCTTTTCAGATGGAAATTTGATTAATCTTGAAAATAGAAACTTTCAACATTTTTAGACATAGAGAGCCTCGGGAGCTCACATAATTACAAGTCCTCATGGCGATTTTAAATTTAAGAAACATAACTTAACATAACTTAGATCTTTTTTCAGTCATGTTGGGAGTTTGGAGTTGATTTCACTGGTAGAATTTCTTGAGGTGTATTGCATTCCAAGTGTTTGGTACTGGAGAGCCATCGAGGTGAGCAAGAATAAAGGTGCCTGGTCTAATAACTCTTGTTATCATGTAGGGTCCCTCCCACAGGGCTGAAAGTTTAGCGACGCTACCGGGTTTTAAAATCGCTGCTTCCCTTAAGACGAGATCATTGACTTCGAACTTTCTTGGTTTTATTTTGGAGTTGAAGTACTTTGTTGTCCTTTCTTGATATTTTTCCAATCTGAGATGAGTTGAGTCCCTGAGCTCTTCGACAAGGTTGTAATTTAGGCGCAAGCCTTTCAAGGATTTTTCAGCATTGAAATATTGTAGTCTGGTGGAGTCTAAGCTTACCTCGATGGGAAGGACTGCCTCTGTACCATATGCCATTTTGAAGGGAGTTTGCCCTGTTGAAGTTCTTGGGATCATTCGATAACTCCACAAGACATTGGGGAGCTCATCGACCCACAGCCTCTCAGCCTCTGCGAGTCTCTTTTTTATCCCTTGGAGAATTGCTTTGTTGGTTATTTCCACTTGGCCGTTATATTGAGGGTACGCCACTAACGCCTTGAAGTGTTGAATCTTTAGTTGTTCGATGGTTTCTTCAATATCATTTCCAATGAACTAGCTGCCATTGTCTGTGACAACTGCTTTTGGGACTCCAAAGCAAAACACTATGTTTTCCATAAAGAAGTTGATGACGTTTATTTCTATGATACGAGCCAATGATTTGGCTTCAACCCATTTGGTATGATAATCAATGCCCACAATGATGATTTTTTTCTGTCCCACACTTTTTGGTAATGGGCCCACGAGGTCCATTCCCCATATATAGAATGGACATGGCGAAGTAACCGAGGTGAGCGCAGTGGGAGGTATATGAGCTATTGGACTATAAAGCTGGTATGGTCTACACCTCTTAGTGAAATCTTCGCAATCTTTTCGCATGGTTGGCCAATAGAATCCATACCTCATAATTTTGAGGGCGAGATTCATACCGGCTAAGTGCTCTCCACAGATGCCTGTATGGACCTCGCCCATAGCTTGCTCTGCTTCGTCCTTTCCAACACACCTAAGCAATGGCTCTGTTAACGATCATCTATAAAGTTGATTATTCTCTATGCAGTAACTTCGGGATTTGATGGATATTTTTCTTTTCTCATTATCGCTCATTTCTGGCAGGGTTCCTTGGATGAATTGTATTAATGGAGTTCTCCAATCCTGAATGGAATTGAAACAATTTATGTACAAGGGGTTATTTGTGTTAGATGGGGTTGCAAGGGCCACAACGTAGATTAGAGTTGTCGGGGGTCCATTGCTTGAGGCTGTGAGCTTGGAAAGGGAGTCTGCCCATTGATTCTCCGATCTGTCTATGTAGCTCAGAGTCCACGAGGTTATGGCGTCTAGAAATCCCTTAGCAATGCTTGCATACACAACCATTTTTCATTCAAAATTTTATATTCCCCCTTATCTGCTTAACCACAAGTTGGGAATCAGAAAAGATTTCGATGTCTTTTACCTCCAGGCTTTGAGCTAGTCGAAGGCCTGCAATGATAGCCTTGTATTCTACCTCATTGTTTGTATTTTTGAACTGAAATTTAACATCTTGTCAAATTTTGAAACCTTCGGGGCTTGTGAGGATTTTTCCAGCTCCTCATAATGTAGAAGTTGAGGAACCGTCCGTGAACAAGGTCCACGAACCCCTGTTAACCTTCGAGGAGGATTTCTTGTCATTTGTTGGTGGGAAATTGCATTCAACCACAAAATCTGACAAAGCCTGAGACCTTGGTGCGGTTCTTGGAATGAATTTGATGTTAAACTAACTCAGTTTGATGGTCCATGCTGCCATTCTTCCTGACATATCGGGTCTGTGAAGGATCTTACGAAGTGATTGGTCAGTCATTATGTTGATCAATCGCCCCTGAAAGTAGTGTCGTAATTTACGACTAGAGATGATTAAGGCGAAGATGAGTTTTTTAACTTTTGAGTAGCGAAGCTCTGCATCCTTTAACATATGACTGACGAAGTAAATGCGACGTTGCTCTAACGCCTCGCCTTTTACCAAAACCACCGCTACTGTGGATTCTGTCACAGATAAGTAATTTTGAGGGGTTCACAAGGAGAAGCTTTTGTCAGTATTGGTAGTGAAGTCAAGAAATCCTTGATGCCTTGAAAACTTATCTCACAGTCCTCACTCCATACAAACTTGTTTGATCTTGAGGCCGTCTTGATGGTCTCAAACATTGGTAGACATTTTTTAGAGGATTGGGGAATAAATCGGCGCAACACGGTAATGGAGCCTGTGAGGCGTTGAAGATCTTTTAGGGATTTTGGAGCTGGCAACTCTTGAATTTCCTTGATTTGTGCTGGATCCGCCTCTATGCCTCGATTTGTCAGGAGATACCCCAAAAACTTTCCTCCCGTCAAGCCGAAGGAGCACTTGTTCGGATTGAGGTGCATATTATTGTCACGGATCCTTGTGAAGGTTTCTACGAGATCTTCTATGTGACCCGAGGCTCTGATCGATTTAACGATCATGTCATCTACATAAATTTGGATGTTGCGCCCAATCTGGGGAGCAAAGCTTGTATCCATGGTTATTTGGAAAGTTGCCCCTACGTTGAGTAAACCGAAAGGGAGGACCTTGTATGCGAAGACTCCTCTGTGAGTTATAAAAGCAGTATCGTCTTGGTCTTCACTAGCTAATTTAATTTGATTGTAGCCCGCGAAGGTGACCATGAAAGACAACATTCTGTGACCCTCCGTTGAGTCGATGAGCTAATCTATGTTAGAAAGATGATAGAAGTCCTTCGGGCAGGCCCTGTTCACATCTGAGTAATCTACGCACATTCTCCACTTGCCGTTATTTTTCTTGACCAAGACAGCATTAGCGATCCAACGAGGAAACTGAACCTCTTTGATGAATCCTGCTTCGAGAAGCCTATCAATCTCGATATCTATAGCTTCTTATTTTTCTGCTGAAAACACTCTTCTCTTTTGCTTGAGAGGGCGAGCCTCTGGCGAAATGTTTAGTCTATGAAGTGCTACCTGCTCTGGGATCCCCGGCATGTCTTTCGGATTCCATGCAAATATGTCAGCGAAGCTTTGGAGTATTTTTGTCAGCGAGAGATAGTTTAGCGCCTATCTGGATTTTTTTGCCCTGAGGTAGGTCAAAGAGTCCACCTCTTCCAAGTCTTCGTTTGGTTCACAACTACTTTATTTAGGGATTTCAATTATCTCTCTAAGGTCAACTTCCACGATCTGATGGACCTCCAGAGGTCTCAAATTGCGATTTTTTGGAATGGAATTGCCTAGGTGGCACTATCGCGAGATCTTTTGATCGCCACAGACCTTTCCAACCCCGAATTCCGTAGGAAATTTCATCTTTAAGTGAGCGATAGATGTGATCGCCTTGAGAGGGCCTATAGTAGTCCTCCATATTATGGCGTTAAAGCTTGAGATTGCATTAACTATATGAAACTTGACTACTCGCCAAATTTGGCATGGCGGAGAACCAAGGAGCACTGGCAGATCTATTACACCGGCAAGTTTCACTTCATTACCCGTGAAGCCATAAAGTGGCGTTCCGTTTGCCGTGTCGAGCTTCCTATCCCCTAACTCCATTCTTGGGTAAGCGTTGTAATATAAAATATCAAATGCACTCCCATTATCCACCAGGATTTTCTTAACTGTGTTTGTTCCTACTGTTGTTGTGATAACCAGAGCGTCTTGATGATCATCAATGATATCATCTGAATAATCGCTATCAGAGAAAGAGATGACCGGAGTTGGGTTTCTACGAGGCCGTTTGGAGTCTATTCTACAAATATCCCTGGCATATAATTTCTTTAAGTTGTTGGAAGATCCTCCTGCTTAATATCCTCCTGAGATTACTTCAATGACCCTATCGGGATCACGGTGGGAGCTCCTTCGAGAATGATTGTCGTCCACATAGTGAGCTAGGTGTCCCGAACGAATCTTATCTTCAATGAGGTAAGTGAACTGGAAACAATGTTCTGTCTCGTGACCCGTATCATCATGATACTCACCGTATTTGTTGCTAGGAGGCCTGTTTGGGTTCATAGGTCTTGGAGGTCTATATGATGGATCAGCTTTGAGAACAGCCAGGATAACAGATTTTTCTGTATTGAGCTTCGTGACCTCTCGAGTATCTTTGTTATCTGGGTCCCACCTCTTACTATATCGTTGTACTGTAGTATGGGGAATGACGTCCCGACTTCTCTGATATGATCGAGGTGTTGGAGATGCACGTGAGGCTCTAGACCTATGAGGCCCTTCTCGTTGTCGAGGACTTCGAAAACCTCTCTTTTCGCAATCTCTGGATCTTTGGGACTTCGGCCTTTTCGGATTTTTGGAGACCTAGAATACTGGATACTTCCCACAGCTTCTTGAAGGGTTAATCTATGCTCAATAATCTTAATAGCCATCTACAAGGTTTTGGGCTTCTTCTCGAAGAGCTCTTCGAGCAATTGACTATGCCTTGTCCGGTCAATACCAGCAATGAGATAATTGACTGCCAAAGGGTCGGCCAAGTTAGTAATCTCGGCTATATGTCATCTGAAACGTGTCAAGTATGCTCGCAAGCTTTCGTTCGATCTTTGATAGACTGTAATGAGTGACGCTGTGATTTTTCCGACTTTCTTGTTACTTGAGAAGCGAGTTCTAAACTTACTTTTCAAAATTGACCAGGAGTCAATTGATCGAGGTTGAAGGTTATTAAACCAATTCAAGGTTGTTCTCTTCAGGCAAGTAGAGAAGAAATGACATCGGGCTACCTCGGAGTGTCCGAAAAAGTCCATCCTACCATCAAATAGGTTAATAAAATTCGATGGGTCCGAAGATCCATCGAACGACTCGATAGGAGGAACCTTCAAATCTCTGTTGATTTTAGCATTCTCAATTTTCACTGATAGAGGACTTTCTAAAGCAACTTCAATACCTCCACTCTGAGTTCGAATGTAATTCTTGATCAAGGATAAATCATCTGCCAACTTGGATAGCTTCGATGTTTGCTGACGCTTTGAAGCTGAATGGAAACTTTCATCATCTTCGGAAACGTCGTATGCCTCTTCCTTCTCTTTTTTTCTTTTTGAAAAGAGGGATCCTGTGGACTCCTCGTACTCTGAAAATGTTGACTGTTTAGAAAGGAGCCAGGTGGAGTCGTACTCCGTAGTCTGATGTTCTAGAGACTTGTGATCCTCTGAGACTTCGAAGAACTCACGCTGGAGGCACAGTATCTCTTTCTTACGCCTGATTTTTTCAGTTAAAAGTCTTCGTTCTTTTTCGTACATTCTAAGCTCCTCATCCTCTTCATCTTGAACAAGTACATCTTCATCATCCTTCTCTTTGCTTTTATGGCACTGTTTTTTGTCGAGATGAAGGCGCATATTGTTAGTGTTTGTGCCCTAGAGACAACACTATTATGTTTATATTATGAAACATTTGGATTATTAATTATGATTATATGGATTATTCTTTAGTAATTTATTATATCTTTATTTTTTGCGATAAGATGTTAGATTAATAAATGTCCTTGGAATATGATATGTAAATCTATATCTCTAAGTACGTGACTTAGAAATGAGATTATGAGAATAGTATTGATATTCCTAAAGATCCCTAGTCAAGTATTATTATTAAGGGACGATAATAAATATATTGAGACTAGTGTGTTTGTTGGATGATGATCACATCTCATTGATCATAGGTATGGTAATACTAAAGTCAAAACACAGGCACATGTATTAAATACATGGTGCTGGATTAACCCGTTATGAGATACTACATGTATATAGTGTCATAAGTTAATCTCACAGTGATAATGATGTATTGGTCCTTTGACCTGAAATCATTATATTTCTATACGATAATTAATATACTTTGATACTATTAAAAGTTATCCTTGACCGGGTAATAATAAAAGTAGATATTGGGTACATTATGAATCGTATGAGAAATATGAATGATCTAGATGGGATTTAGCCCTCTTTTATTAAAGGAGTGATATTATTGGCCTCTTGATTGAGTAAGACAGTAAAATGCATGGATGTGCTCAAATACTGATTTGTTTAATAGTTTACTCATTGATCAAGGAAAGAAGGATTGAACGTTAACGGAGGATGACACAATGCATGCCTCGAGTTTGATCTATAATATAAGGCTAAAGGGATTATATTACATTGTAAATTATTCACGAAAGGTTTAATTGATCACCGATTTAATTATTATTACTTGGGTAACAATGATGTATTACTAGATGCCGCTCATTGTTTATAATTTTAAATTAGATTTAAAATTATTGTCAACGTAATAATAACCTAAAGGGTCGCACAAAGAATGATTGGAGGATTATTTAATATAAATTCGGATTTAAATTAAATGTAAGTAATTCGAATTATTCGTTATTAATTAAGTGTGACTTAATTAATTAAATAAGTAAGAAATTCGAATTTAATATTAAATCTGAAATTAAATTATTGGATGATTAAGTGAGACTTAATAATACAAGAATTAGAATTTCGAATTTAATAATAATAACTCTAAAATTCAGTTTAGGGTTGGAGGCCCATTAGCTCTTGCCTATATAATATCTTTTTCTAATAGAATTAGGGTTACACGTTTTATTTGATAAAACATAAACCCTAGCAGCTTGAAGAGAGATAAAGAGAGCAAGAAGGCGGCCTCAAGAACGTGCTGGTACACACCCATCCTCCGGGCGATCATTCGTATGGATACCTTCAAGGCGTAGATCGTTCCAGCGACGGGCTATGTGGTGATCATTCAAGACCTCCATCTTTCCATTAACGTAAATCTTCTTGTTATTCCCAAGGAACTAACAACAAGATTTACAGAAGGGGGGTTGAATGTAAATCTCAAAACTTTTTCAAGTTTTGAGCAGTTTCAAAAGCTAAGTGTATGATGAACAGATGTGTGTGAATTTCTTTGAGCAGGTGTAGACAGATGTATATTTAAGACACAAATGTAAAGAACACAAAGGCTTTTAAAAACTTTTCTGGTGGATTTGTTGTTCCACGAGAGATGTGTATTTCAGAAAATCTGTGATACAAAGAATTGTTCACAGCTGCTTCCTAGTACAAACTAGATGATTTTCTCTCTATATTTTTCTAAACAGCTCTGGAAAATTCACTTCTAATTACTAGCTGCAACTTGGTTTATATATCACCAAGTTTACAAGTGAAGACAAAGATAAAATACAATCATAAAAAATAGTTCTTCACATGTTTCTTCTTCATTTCTCTATCCAATGCAATCTAAGATAATCTGTGAATCTTTGAATACTTCCTTGTTTACACCAGAATGGAAATGCTGCTTTTTCTTGATTCCACCAAGAGGCTACCACAATCCAATTGTCTCTGTCAACCCGTGTGCCTCCGTCAGCTTATGAATTGTCACTATCAACTGCTATGGAACTGAGCATCCATTGAAGCTTTCATCCGTTGATGCTTTAGTGACATCCGTTGATGCTTTAACAGTTGAAGCTTTATCCGTTGATGCACTCATCCGTTGATGGATGTTATCCGTTGATGCTTTAGAGACATCCGTTGAAGCTTTGTTTCTCATCCGTTGAAGGCCTTTAATCTATCAGTTGATACTACTTCATTTATACAAAATTACAAGGCATGAAATATTTATAATTAGCCCTCCTATTTGCATATCCACTAGTAGTCAACATGACTTATAATTTCCCACAACTTCTAAGAATTATAACTTAAATATAGAGACTGAAATGTGCTACAATACTAAACTTATTTCTAAGTAAAGCTACTCCATCAACGGATAGCCAAAGTGGTCTTATCCGTTGAGGCTACAAACACTAGATTTCTACTTAAGTGTTTTGTTTAACTTATCATCAAACTAATACATATATTCCTAACAATCTCCCCTTATTTATGTCTACTAGAATTGTAGGCATAAATTCAGGGTTAACTTGATGATAACAAAACACTTAACAAATATATGAGTTGAAACCAAGTAGAAATTCAAAAGTGGTGTAAAAGTGTATGTACTGAGATAGAATTGAAGATTTAAAGTGTTTCCAAGGGTGCTCCTTTTGTCTGAGCAAATCATTTTCTTTTCCTTTGTTCCCTTATTTTCTTCCCTAGCCTCCTGTCATTTTCCTCTACTTGGAGTTGGAGTTGTCTGTAGAATTCAGCTTCATCTTCTTCACTGATATCCAACTTAGATTGCATGTCCTTGAGAGTTTCATTACTGGAAATTTTAAGCTGGTCTTTAAGTCTAAAAAATCTTCTGACTCCTTTATTATCTCTGAACTCCATCAACCTATGAGGTGATTTATGAATTGTAATTCCATGCTCAGGGTTGAGTAATGTTCTAGAAAAGGAATTTGACTCCCACCAATTCTTCCTTATGCTGGCAATCTTGTTAAGAATCTCAGTTTTGGCAGTCCTGGTAAAGCCAGTATCCCTTTTGATAGCTGAGTAGACTCTAATCAAGGTAGAATAGCCCTCACTTAGAATTCTTTGAAGAGGCCAAGTCCTTTCCACATTTCCTTTATACTTGAACAGTAACCTTTCTGGTAGCTGTCCATAGGCATTTATTCCCCTTACTTCCTCCAGCTCATCCAGGTAGAGTTCAATATCTGTATATTCTTTTATGCCACAAATGTGAACATAATCATCATTTGAGGCTTGTGGCTTAGGCTTAGGTTTATGTTTCTGAGTGAATTTACTTGAGGTTAGAGGAGGTGTTGATTTGGATTTTCTTTTCAGTTTCTTTGGTGATGGAGAAGTAGTTAGGAAGGTAGGCAATTTGATGGTGTCCCAATCAATAGGTTCCTCTTTAGGGATGATTGGTTCATCATGGACATTTATACTGGGATCAGTAACAAAAGGTTCAGGAATGGAAGGTAGTGATTTAGATTTTGATTGGGTTTCCTCAGTGTTATCTTCACTCTTCATTTTTGCCTTGGCCTTCTTTCTGTTCCCTTTCTGCCATTCCTTTCTTTCCTCACTTCTTTCCTCCATACTCTCACCAACCATATTCCCCATATCCACATTTATGCTTTCAGTCTTGTCTTCTTCACTCTTGTCTTCAATCTTCTTCTTTAGCTGTTTTTCAAGCTTTGCTTGTGCTCTTTTGTCAGCCTTCATCTTTTTAGCTTCTTTCTTTAGCCTTATGGTCTCTTCCCTCTTGGCTATTGAGAATTTGGGATGTCCTTGCATCACACAGATACTCTTTCCCTCTCTATAGATGATAGCCATATTCATTCTTTCCACTACATCCTTGGTCTCTTTGTGCTTTATGATGTTACCACCGAAAACTTTGTCTTCATCAGGCTTTGGAAGAGGAAAATCCACTTCTTTTAGTTGAGCAAAGCTTAGAGGGTTCTTTGTAGAGTCCTTGTTGAATCTAGTGGTTGGCTTGAGTACCATGGGCTTCAGGTTCCTTAAAGAAGTTTCTCCAACCTTATTCCTCCTTACTGGCTTGTGCTTCATAATGATTGGCTCAACTTTTGTACTGAGTTTCACAGATAAGGATTTTGTAGTTGTAGAGCCAAACACTTGTTGCATCCTTTCATCAATTCTTCTCCTTTGCTCTTTCACCTTCATCTCAGCTGCTGCTAGCTGGATTAGATCAATTCCATCAAGCTTTCCTTTGATTTGAAGTGTTGGAGAAGTAGTGATGGCAGGAACTAGCACTTTGGATATTTGAATGTGTGTAGATGGCTCCCCTTCCCTTTCCCATTTATTCTCCCCCTTTTTGTTATCATCAAGGAGAGGGGTCAAGCCCTATGCTTTAGCCAGTTGCACTAGAAGACTAGTCTGAGACTGTTGATTGTGAAGAATGGTGACCATAGAGTTTTCAATAACTTGAACTCTTTTCTCCAATTTGGCCATCTTCTTTTCAGTATTTGATTCTCTTCTCAGTCTCAGTAACAGTTCCTGCATGGTACCAAAGGGCATGATTGAATCCAGCTTCTCAGTATTGTAGGACTTCAAGTCAGCTATATCCTTCTTGAATTCATCCACACTTAAATTTTGTCTTAATTGTTGTAGCTTCATGAGATGTAGAGAATCTAAGTGGGCTTGGAGAATGGCCTTGGTACCAGCATTGGAAGTTTCCTGAATTGCCTTTTGGATAGCCATAATTTGTTTGACTAAGGATACATTGAAATGCCCTGGTGTAGACTCCTTTGTCAATGCCCATTCAGGTAACTCTGGAATAGAACTTGGGCCTTCATCTCCCCCTAAGTTCATGCTTCCATCAAAAGAATCAGAGTCATCATCATTAGAATTTACTCCAAATTCTTCCGAATGGCTCACCAGTTGTAGAAGGCATCATATTGGCAGTAGCTTTATCCCTTTGTAGAGATTCTGAAGTATGTACTAGGTTTAAAGTCTTTTATGCCTCCTCATTGCCCTGAGTAGCCAACAGTTGATAGGCTGACACAGGATGAGTAAAAGTGTCAGCGTCCAATGAAATGTTATCAATTTCAGCTCTGTAATGTTGCTGAAATTGTCTTTTCTTGTCAGCATCATCCACAATCATTGACTCACTAGCAATGGCTGGATCCACCCTTATACCTCATGTACCTGCTTTTCTCTCAATTTCTCTCTTTTCTTGCATCAGGGGCTCCCCCTAGCTCACACTCCTCACACCCCCACCTTCACCTACTAAGGTGGTACTCCTCTCACTGTCTTTTGCCATGCTGGAAGAAATAGCATGCATATTTAGACTCTCAAGCTCTCCTTTTGCCTGGGAGCAACCCAGCCTCTCACTCAAGTTTTCACTCCCTTCCCTCAACCCTAGAAGTGATTGTACAGTAACCATGTCTTCTACACTTGGAGTTAATGCAGTTGGTTGTGTAGAGACTATCAACGGATAAGGAATATCCGTTGAGGTTGAAACTGATAGTATCAACGGATAACTGGTGTTAAGCTTATCCGTTGAAGAACAACCACTTGTCAACGGATGAGGGATATCCGTTGAAGAAGGAAAAGAAGTAGAAATTGAAAGTGACATAATTGTTGAATCTGTGTGGATTGATTTTAATTTAGGTGACACAGATTCTTCAACTAAGTCTGAAAGAATTGGCTGATGATCCAACAAATCATCTAAAAGATGATGATCACCAGTATTTGAGTGGGGCTCCTCCCTGAGTTATAAAGAGGGAGAATCAGGAATTGATGTGAATATCATGTCCACATCCAGAGATGGTGATGGAGAATTTGGTGGTTGGTGTGTGTCAATTTTAAGAGAATGGGGTTGTGACTCCACATTTGTTAGAGTCACATCAAGTTGAATTTGAGAAGGCATAGATACAAGTGGTTGTATCTGTGCAGTGTGTGCACCCTGTGTTGAAAATAGGGTTTTGACCTTCTTTCTTCTTATGAAGGCTTTTATAGGTGAGTGTGTGGCTTCAGTGTCCCTCCCTCTTTTGTTCTGTGTCCCTGGTTGGGGACTATTTTCAATAGTTGCACCCTTTTAGGAGGATGCACCTAGGGATGAGTTTGAATCCTTTTCAACCACCACAGTCTTTTGAGAAACTGTGGCTTGGCTAGCTTCAGTACCACTCACCTCTCCTACCTTATTCTGGGTGATTTTCTTGATGTTCACCCCTCCCCTCACCACTAACACCCTGTTCACTCCCCTCAGGGTTTATGGTAGTTGTTACAACTGTTGTCTTTTGAGAGACAACAGAGGTGGCTTTCTTTGACTTGGATTTTGAAACTTTAGGTTTGGTGGCCTTGGTAGGAATCTGTTGGGGCATTAACACAGATTCCATGGCCACACTTGAAGGCAAAGAAATGATGGGGTTGGAAGTAGTAGGAGTTGAAGAAGTATTTACCTCACTTTACCTGAGGTGCATCCATGATTGGTAAGTATACAATGGCACCTGACTGTTGAGGTTAATTCTTAAAAGGTCTGCAAGGACCCTCTTCTCTTGTGCCCAGCATTTGAGTTTATTACTCTCATTATTTATGACCAAACCTTCAGCAACATGGTTAGCCAATAACATAAAGAATCTAGCATAATAGATGTTATGAGTTCTATTAGCCTTGTTACCTAACCTAGTACCTAATTCTAATTTTCCCAGAGAAATTATTGCATCAAAATTACTAATTTTCCCAGAGAAAATCTTGATAAAGGCATCACTAAGAAAACTCCATTCTTTCCTAAGGCCTTTTCTCTTAATACTGCCTAAACTAGTAGAATCAAGGGAATAGCCTGTGAAATCTAACATGCTAGATACATCATTATCAGTGTGTGGTGTCATGGCATTGTTTTCAGGTAATTTAAAATAGGACTGTATATCATCAGAGTTAATACAGTAATCCTTACCTTTGAGAGAGAAGGAGATGGTCATATTAGTGGGGTTGAACTCAGCAGTTGTCAAAATCTCCACAACTACCTCACAGTAAATCATTGGGGCTTCCAGCATTGCATAGCTCAGTTTGCAGTTTTTGATAAAATCCATCATCTTGTGATAATCTGAGTGGGCTTCATTCTTTTCCACCAAAGCTACGAAATTGTTTTTCTCATAGACAAACCCAGATTGGGACATGATCTTTATTACTGGTGTCATTATTGTGGGTAGAAGTTGCAGAGAAAAGTTGAGAGTTTTGCGAGAGAAAGAGAGTAAAAGCATTTGAAAATTGCAAGAAAGCGTAAAGTGAAAATAATAATTCAAAGAGACTTTTATACTTTCTCATATTAAAACATAAAAAGAATGATTAAACAATATTTTTAAGTAAATTACAGCCGTTTGAGAATAAAAAAAACTGTATGTATTCTAAAAACTACCTTGAATACAAATACATACAACTGTATATATATGTATCAACGGTTAAGAAAATAGAATCAACGGTTGTGACTCACTCAAAATGACTGATGTGACAGTTCAACGGATAAGGTAAACGGTCATCCGTTGAAGACTGACACAGTTTTATCCGTTGAAGGATAAAATTTCCAGAAATGTATTTGTCTTTCAACGGATAATGGACATCTGTTGATAGAACAACTTTGACTTTCAACGGATAGGAAATATCCATTGATAGAATGAGCTTTACTTAAAGCCAACTTTGTTCTTGCAAAAAATTCATTTCAGGCTACAAAACAAATTACAATACAGACATGAATTTAGGAATAATTAAGCATACCTAGCTCACTTACAAATCTTGTGAATGTTGATTCATCAAGTGGCTTGGTAAATATGTCTGCAATTTGTTTTTCACTTGGAACAAAATGAAGTTCCACTGTACCATTCATCACATTTTCCCTTATGAAGTGGTACTTGATGTCAATGTGCTTGGTTCTTGAATGCTGTACTGGATTTTCAGTAATGGCAATGGCACTTGTGTTGTCACGGAATATTGGAATTTTGTCAACATTCAGCCCATAGTCAAATAGTTGATTTCTCATCAATAATATATGTGCACAGCAACTACCAGCAGCAATGTACTCAGCCTCAGCTGTTGATGTAGAAACAGAATTTTGCTTCTTACTAAACCATGAAACAAGCTTATTTCCTAGAAATTGACAGGTGCCAGTTGTACTTTTCATGTCAATTTTGCAACCTGCATAATCTGCATCTGAGTAGCCAATTAGATCAAAACCAGACTATCTAGGGTACCAAATTCCTAGATTTGGAGTCCCTTTGAGATATCTGAAAATTCTTTTAATAGCAACTAAGTGAGATTCTCTAGGATCAGCTTGAAATCTAGCACAAAGACATGTAGAAAATATTATATCAGGTCTACTGGCAGTTAAATATAGAAGTGAAGCAACCATGCCTCTATAGCTTGTAATGTCCACAGACTTTTTAGCCTTGTTTAATTCAAGCTTAGTGGCAGTGGTCATGGGAGTTTTTGCAGATGAACATTCCATTAAGTCAAACTTCTTTAAAAGATCATAAATATATTTAGTTTGACTAATAAAAATTCCACCACTAACTTGTTTAACTTATAAACCAAGAAAATAAGTTAGCTCTCCCATCATGCTCATTTCATATTTACTTTGCATTAACTTAGCAAACTTTTTACAAAGTTTATCATCTGTAGAACTAGATATAATATCATCTACATAAATTTGAACAAGTATTGTAGAGCCATTAACATTTCTAAAGAAAAGAGTTTTATCAACAGTACCTCTTGTGAAGTAATTATCTAGGAGAAATTTTGACAAAGTCTCATACCAGGCTCTAGGTGCTTGCTTTAGTCCATAGAGTGCTTTCAACGGATGATGCACTTTGTCTTTCAACGGATGCTGAGTTATGACTTTCAACTGATGCAGCATTTTGTGCATTATCCAAAGGCAAATTTTGAATCCTTCATGATGTCCCTAATCTGTTAGTCCATCAATATTTTTATCATCAAACAGAACATGCACAGATTCCATAACAATGTTGGTTCTTAGATTGTAGACCCTATATGATTTTCCAGCAGAATAACCAACAAATATCCCTTCATCAGCCTTTGCATCAAACTTGCCTTTGTGATCAGGTTAGTTCCTTAGAATGTAGAATTTGCAACCAAAGACATGAAGGAAATTTAAAGTTGGTTTTCTTCTCTTGAACAATTGATAGGGAGTCATGTCTTTTGCCTGATTGATTAGAGAAATATTCTGAGTGTAACATGCACAGTTAACAGCCTCAGCCCAAAAATATGTTGGGAGTTTTGACTCTTCAAGCATTATTCTTGCAGCTTCAATTAGTGATCTGTTCTTCCTTTCCACCACACCATTTTGTTGTGGAGTCCTTGGAGTTGAGAACTCATGCATGATCCCATTTTCTTCACAGAACAACCTCATGGTAGAATTCCTGAACTCAGTTCCATTGTCACTCCTGATATTCCTTACTTTGAAATATGGATGGTTGTTGACTTGCTTGATATGATTGATAATGATTTCACTAGCTTCATCCTTTGATCCAAGAAAATAGGTCCATGAAAACTTTGAGAAATCATCTACAATCACTAGGCAATATCTTTTCCTTGAAATTGACAATACATTGACTGGTCCAAAAAGATCCATGTGTAGCAGTTGTAATGGTTCATCAATTGCTGATTCAAGCTTCTTACTGAATGATGCTCTCTTTTGCTTTCCTTTCTGACAAGCATCACACAGTCCATCGCTTGAGAATTCCACTAGAGGCATTCCTCTAACTAAGTCCTTTTTGACTAGATCATTCATTGTCTTGAAATTCAAATGGGACAGCTTCTTGTGCCATAGCCAACTTTCATCTTGACTTGCTTTGCTGAAAAGACAAGTAATTGATTCTGCATCTATAGAGTTGAAGTCAGCCAAGTACACATTCCCTTTTCTAACTCCAGTTAAACCATTTTGTTGTCCTTCTTACTGGTAACAACACAGGCTTCATAATTGAAGGAAACAGTATTTCCTCTGTCACATAGTTGACTGATGCTCAATAGATTGTGTTTGAGACCATCAACTAATGCCACTTCATCAATGATGACATTTTCCTTTGAAATCAAGCCATATCCCATAGTGAACCCTTTGATGTCATCTCCAAAGGTTATGCAAGGGTCATCTCTCTCCTTGAACTCTGTGAGCAGGGTGAAATCTCCTGTCATGTGCCTTGAACAACCACTGTCCAAGTACCATAGATTCCTTCTTTTTCCCTGTACACAACAAAATCAAATCAAGTTGATTTTGGTACCCAAGTTTCCTTGGGTCCAGCCTTGTTAGTCTTTTTCCTAGACTTCACACTTCCTGCACCAGGTAACTTTGAGTCAACCTTGGTCTCAGATGTAGTTGGTTGAAGTGTAAAGGGTTAGTCACAGAATCATTTAGCACATTTGGTTGAATTTGATAAGGCATAGATTGTGCAAACATATTATTCCATATAGGCATGTTGTATGGCATTTGAGGCATACTAAATGCAGCAAAATAAGGATTATTAACATATGGTATGTTTGCAAAATGTGCATGTGGATTCTGTTGAGACATAACAGACATAGCATGCAGTGGTGACATAGACATGTTAGGCATGGAAGGAGTTAAAGGCATGGGAGTATTTTTAACAGATTTGTAGTTAGTAGATAGATGATTAACACTACTACAATGCACACAACTTTTTCTAGGAGCTTACTTATCAGGTGTGTAGTTGTTGTGTTTGTTAATCCCTACCTTCCCATTTCTATTAGATTTTCTTTTAGTTTCCTTTTTATCCTCAACCAACTTAAGCCTATTTTTCAACTGATCTAAATTCATGTGTCCTATATTCACCTTACTGGCATCTTTGGATGTGCTAGCTTCTTCTTTGACAAAGTTATTGGAAGTTGAACCAAACTTTTACTGAGATTTTTCAAATTATCCTTTTTACAGTCATTTGCCTGTTTCAACTGATCAGCCTTCAACGGATGCTCCTTTTCTTCCTTCAACGGATGATTCTCATCATCCGTTGATTCCACATCCGTTGACAGTCCATCAATTAATTTCATTTCCTTTTTGTTTTTCTTCCAGGCATTCTCACAGAGTGATTCAATTCCTTGAACCTTGACAATTTGAGCACTAACATCCCTAGATGTTTTCCAGGCCTTGATTACCTCTTGCTCACCTTCTATTTGTTTAGAAAGAATTTCTACTTTCTTAACAGACTCTTCTAGTTCACTCCCAACAGATAAGCATTTGATTTTAATCTTTTCAAGCTCAATTACCTTACCCTCTAACATAGCATTCCTATCACTTAAAAACAGATTATTCTCTGTAATTCTCATGTTCTCTTTAGCCAGTGATTTAAAGGAAATACGTAAATGATATAATTCATTGGACATATCATTTATAGCTTCATTGCATTCATTTTTAGAAAGCTGAGGGAGGTCAGTAGTGATTACCTGGTTGCTTGATGAACTAGTTTCATTTTCATCAGAATTAGCCATCAGGGCTAAGTTGACATATTCCATATCATCATCTTCATTGGCTCCATTAGCTACCCAGTCATTTTCCAGAGTCAGAAAAGCCCTTTCCTTTTGTTTGAGCAATTCGAAATATTTCTTTTGGTAATCCACTTGCTCAAATTTCTTCTTTTCAGAAGTTGGCTTTCTGCACTCACTTGCAAAGTATCCATTTGTGCCACAGTTATAACACTTGAACTTAGACTTGTCCACCATGTTCTTGTTTGGCTTAGTGGCTCTAGTGTTTTTCTTGAATTTCATCTTTGCAAACCTTCTGGACAGAAAAGCCAGATGTTCATCAACATCATCAGAGTCATCTTGACTGGAATTGTCTTCAACCTCAGCTGCTTGCTCCTATCCCTTGCTTGATTCTGATTTGCTTGTGCCAATTTTGAGACTTGGCATTGTCTTTTCTTCATTCCTGGCTTCAGTTCTCTCATTTTCAGCTACAAGTGCAACTAATCCACCTTTTCTCTTTCTCTTCTCCAACAGCTCATCTTGCTCCATCTCAAGTTCATATGTCTTCAAAATTCCATATAATCTTTCAAGTGTGAAGTCCTTATAATCTTGAGAATTCCTTAGTGAAATAGTCATAGGCTTCCATTCCTTTGGTAAAGACCTCAGAAATTTTAAGTTGGAATCCTTGACTTGGTACACTCTGCCATACAGCTTCAATCCATTCAACGGTTTCTGAAATCTATTGAAGGTGTCATTCAATGATTCTCCTTCTTCAGGATGAAAATATTCATATTGTTGAATGAGAAGCTGCATTTTGTTTTCTCTAACTTGTTCAGTACCTTCACAGATAAGTTGTACAGTATCCCAAATTTCCTTAGCAGTTTAGCTGTTAAAGACATTATCAAACATATCTTTGTCTAGGCCATTAAACAGAATGTTCATGGCCTTCTTGTCCTTGTGAACCTCTTCAATATCTTCATCAGTCCATTTTGCTTTTGGCTTGGGAATAGACTGTCCAACAGAAATGTGGCAGTGGCAGTTGTGGCCACTTTGTGAGGGATGTGAAGACCATTCTCAATATAGTTTATGTAGCTTTCATCTTGAGAGATGAGATGTAGATGCATCTTCACTTTCCAATGATGATAATTATCTCTTTCCAGGATTGGAATCTTCACTCCAATATCCTTCTTACTCGTGATGTTAGTAGAATAGATCTTTAAACTCTTTGTATGTCAAGAGCTTGCTCTAATACCAATTGTTATTCCCAAGGAACTAAAAATGAGATTTACAGAAGGGGGGTTGAATGTAAATCTCAAAACTTTTTCAAGTTTTGAGCAGTTTCAAAAGCTAAGTGTATGATGAACATATGTGTGTGAATTGCTTTGAGCAGGTGTAGACAGATGTATATTCAAGACACAAATGTAAAGAACACAAAGGCTTTTAAAAACTTTTCTGGTGGATTTGTTGTTCCACCAGAGATGTGTATTTCGGATAATCTGTGATACAAAGAATTGTTCACAACTGCTTCCTAGTACAAACTAGATGATTTTTTCTCTATATTTTTCTAAACAGCTCTGGAAAATTCACTTCTAATTACTAGCTGAAACTTGGTTTATATATCACCAAGTTTACAAGTGAAGACAAAGATAAAATACAATAATAAAAAATAGTTCTTCACAGGTTTCTTCTTCATTTCTCTATCCAATGCAATCTAAGATAATCTGTGAATCTTTGAATACTTCCTTGTTTGCACCAGAATGGAAATGCTGCTTTTTCTTGATTCCTCCAAGAGGCTACCACATTCCAATTGTCTCTGTGAACCCATGTGCCTCCGTCAGCTTATGAATTGTCACTATCAACTGCTATGGAACTAAGCATCTGTTGAAGCTTTCATCCGTTGATGGCTTTATCCGTTGGTGCTTTAGTGACATCCGTTGATGCTTTAACAGTTGAAGCTTTATCCGTTGATGCACTCATCCGTTGATGGATGTTATCCGTTGATGCTTTAGAGGCATCCGTTGAAGCTTTGTTTCTCATCCGTTGAAGGTCTTTAATCTATCAGTTGATACTACTTCATTTATACAAAATTACAAGGCATGAAATATTTATAATTAGCCCTCCTATTTGCATATCCACTAGTAGTCAACATGAGTTATAATTTCCCACAACTTCTAAGAATTATAACTTAAATACAGAGACTGAAATGTGCTACAATACTAAACTTATTTCTAAGTAAAGCTACTCCATCAACGGATAGCCAAAGTGGTCTTATCCGTTGAGGCTATAAACACTAGATTTCTACTTAAGTGTTTTGTTTAACTTATCATCAAACTAATACATATATTCCTAACACTTCTTAAAGTAAACATACTGAACTACGAATTAAATATTGTTTTTCGCATAGATCCTGCGGAGGGTTTCGATTTTTAAGATTTAAATTTACATTTTTCGTTGCATTTATGTGCTAAAACCCTTCACATATCACTGGACAGGACTTTTTGTCTTGTCGAGGCTTCAACTAGAGTTCTATCACGACCTTTTGGTCATTTTTTATGATAAACTGGGTCTGATTGTGTCGGCCTCTCTACCGAGATAGCATCCTCCCGGTCGAACAGCAGGGTTTGAGGTTGTATCTCTGATTTGGACTTGAGATCTATTTTTTCATATACGCTTTTCACTTCCATTATTGGTGGAACTTCCATTATTGGTGGAGGTTATTTTCTGGTGAGAGTTGTGTTGCTCCCTTCTCCCTCTGGTGACTTGGACTACTATCTGCCATAGGAAATGACTGAAGATCAGCCCCCTCCTTCTAGCGCCACTGTTGAACCTAAGTATCTTCCCCTAGTCTAAATTGCCAACCCCTTTACAAGTAATACTCCCTCCTATTTATAGTAGAGTCAATTGGGCCTTATTAGCTTGTTGGGCCTAATATTGAGTCTGGGCCTTCATAATTGGGCATGGGCCCTAACACAGATCATCTATCAAATTGATGGATAACTGACTGCATAACATATAGTAACCGCCGCTTGATTAACAATGGCATCGAACACACTTGTTTTGAATTTGGTTTTAATCTTTTCATATCTCCTTATCTCAATCCATAGCAAATCAGTCACAGGTGAGTTAGTTAAATGCATGCAAATGTCAAGATTCAGGGCATCTCGTATTTTATTTATATTTAATTTCGTGACATAGTTTCTTTACTGTTCTTCTGTAGATGGCCTCGGACAGACTGAATCCACACCTGTGAACAACAGATCAGCTGATCCGTTAATCAAGTTGAACAGCACTGATCAATTAACTCCGACAATCATCGCTCCGCTTAAATCACCTTTAAAAATTGGCGGAAGTTTTTTCCTGGGAAGAAGGTATGATAGTAGGAAACAAATGTTGAACGTGATAAAAAACCAGAATCCATTCCTGTATTGCCCATGTTCACCGTTCCCTTTCCCAAATTTTCCATGTTTTTGTTTAACTTCCCAATATGCCCACCTTTTTCATTCTCTCTCACATTTTCTCTCTCTTCACATGTTTTATCAATTCTTTTTCCTTTTTAACTAAACCAACTTACATTTACTTATTTTAACTTCCACCTTATATTTTTATTTAAAATTTAAATAATTTAAAATTTATTAAAATAAAATAAATATTATATTAAATTAAAAAATTATTAAATAAACGCATCACATAAATATTAAAATAAAATATATTACATAAAAATAAAATACATCACCTAAACATTAAAATAAAATTCATTACACAGGAAACAAAATACATCCCGAAAAAAACACACATAATTAGAATACATCAACTAATCACCATATCCCGGGCATCGTGAATTACGTCTTGTGTGCCCTTCTTGTCCGCATCTCCCACAAACTATCATTTTTCGAGGATTGTTGTCCATTTCTGTACGAATACGTGAGCTTTGACCCTTCTGTCCTCGTTTATTTTTTTTCCTCTTTGTGGCTTCATCAGCAAGCGGAATTTCGTACCTCTCTCAATTGTTTGCTAGCGGAAAGGTCCAATATGCTTGATTAGGGATAGGGTTAAATTCATACTTTCACATTTCTGATTGCGTTGATAGATAATGATATGATTCAATGAGTGCTTCCAATCTAGGTTGCAAGTCAAATAACCTGCCACAATATGTGAACATGGAAAATGATATCGGCTCAATTTTCCACAAGAACAAAAACCTCTACACATATCAATATTGTGTTTATTGCTGCCTTTCCAAGATTCATTCTTGGTTCTGTATTGTGCAATAATGATTTCGAAGATACCCATTTGTTCATTGTAGAGAATAACCTTATATGCAGATGCTTTCTGCTCAACGGTTTCAAATAACTCTCTTGATTTTTTATAAAAAAGTTGATTGTTTTGAAGGTCATCCCGAGTTTGAGTCCTTCTCTTTGCAATTAACTTCACAAATCGATAATATATGTACTCCACCATTGTTGTGACTGGTAGAAATCGAGCAGAACGTAAAAAGTCCATTAAAACTTTCGATCATGTTTGTCGTTGCTTGACCATAACGATAACCTCCATCATGAGCCACAGTCCACATTTCTAGTGGAATCTTTCACAACCATCTTTCTGCTTCAGGATTAAAATGCATTATAACACTAAGAAATGTCAGAAGTTTATTATAAGAAGTCATCCAAACACTTTAAACATCTGAGATTGCTTTTTATTTTCCGATCCATGCTTTCTTATATGTAACATTGCAGTTGTACATGGATGTGATTTGACTCATGATGTTGCTTACTTTCAGATATGGACTGTCTGTAACCTAATTATGCAAAACAAAATAAATAAAATTAATAGTTCTATAAAGTTAACACAATTATAAGTATAAGAAATTTATACTTACTTGTTGTTTAATTACGTCAGCAATCATTCTTGATGTAAGTTGTTTGTGATCTCATTGAAGAGTCCTCAAAAAGCAGTTATGTTCACCAGGTAGTTTAGTGATTACAAAGAGTCCAGATCGCTTTGATTTCATAATCCGGACTCTCCATGGACAATCTTCCACAACACGTTTGCCTCGTATCATGTTGTATCACTTTTTGTAACATGATAATTTCTTGAATTTTTTATGTGATTTGCATTTATAGCACCAATTGCAGTTTGCTTATCTGCAAAATTTTAACCTTCAAATAAATCATTATTGAGGGGATTAATGTTTGAACAGTTACCTGATGCAACATTAATTTCTTCAGTATTAAATCAGGGAGCAGTTGGGATATGCTCCTGCTCGTCACCTGAATCATCTTGCTCGTCATCTAAATCATCCTGCTCGTCATCTAAATCATCTTGCTCGTCATTATCTATCTCATCGGCCACATCTCGCTCCATTTATTTCTGGCTCATGTTGATAGTCTTGATCATCATCAGCAGCACTTAGATCATATATTACAGTTGATCTTGCAATTTTTTTGAGTAGGAAAGTATTCATGATGATAGAAATTTAAAAAACTAAATGATGAGTTTGTTTGATTCTAAACTCGTGGATGTTATTTATATAATATTTTCATACAAGCAATAATAATTTGAAGGATAGCACACCGAAATTTTTTGAAATGCCAACACACTGAAAAGCTGATGATTTTCTTTTAAAAAAGATTGATATTGACTACCCACTGAAAAGCTATTCAATCAAAAGTTGGATTTGACAATTCACTAGACATGAATATAATAATAATAATAATAATTTAAAAATCTTTAATTATAAATTCAAAATGAAATTATTAATATTGTTTTTATAATCATTAAAAAATAATAAAATTAGTTAATTAAGTAATTTTAAAATAAAAAATAAAAAATTGAAATAATAATATAATTTTATTCATTATATTTTAAAAATAAGAATAATATTGTTACGAAATATAAAAATTATACATTATGATTTGTTTGAATAGAAATGTAGGAGATATGTTGGGTGGAGGAGAGAGAGAATAAAATAAGGTGAGAAAGTGAAAAAGGTAGGTAGAATGGAAAGATGAACGAGAAGTTGGGTATTGTGGGAAACCCAACACTAAAGCTGGGCAGTACAGGAATGGATTCCAAAAAACCATCCACAACCTCATGATCCGGTGTTTCTTTAGCTTAAATGTAACTCGTATATCGTTGGTCAAGTGCTTACCGTAAGGGACACACCGATAAATCGTATATTTTTTTCGAAGTGTGAAGTCTTTCCTAATAGTGATGTACCGCGCAAGATGTTCACTATGGATGAATTTGATGAGACACCAAATGATGGCAGGCTTTTCTCGATTATCATGCCTTCATCAGATGAACTTGTCCAGAAACATAACAAATGTGATATTTATTTTCCCTTTAATCATGTTAGAAGAAGCTTTTAAGTAGAAAAAGCATTATATTTGGATTATGTAAACATGTACGTAAATAAGACATCAACTAATGAACATGCTCAAGTGCATCCACCTCTGGTTATGTGTAATTAGTATATGTTATAGCCTATTTTTTATTGACAGTGTATATCTTGGTGGACTGAAAATGTACAAGCCCGTGTAAATGCATGTGTGATGCACTAATAACAACACACACACTTTGTTTGTATTGCTTGGAAGAATATTTCTCACGTTAAATTCAAATTATGATTATAAGACATATTAAAACTAAGCTGATAAAGTTGGAGCTACAAACTAGCAACTAATTCCTACCACAACTCCACTTCCTTATTTATCTCCTAATAGTTATCTCTACTCTCCTGACTAAATCAACCACGACATAATTAAATAACAGCTACATTTTATTTTAGGAAATGTTTAGATTAAATCTTTTTCTAACACATTCCCCCCTAATCTAAACATTTTCCTTTTCCGAGTTCTGCACGCCATCTGCTACTGCAAGATCGACCACTCCAATCAAATCTCTCATTGCTTCAAACTTAACGCGTCCCAATGCTTTAGTGAGGATGCCCGCCTTCTGTTCTTGGGTGCTAATATATTGAACAACCAATTCTCCTCGATCAATGCATTCCCTAATAAAATGAAACCTGACGTCTATGTGTTTACTCCTTCCGTGCAACACCGGATTTTTCATCAGTTCTATAGCAGACTTATTATCAACACACAGAGTAACTGAACCAACTGCTTGTCCTGAAACTTCTTTTAACAAACCTCGAAGCCAAATGCTTTGACACGCTGCAAGTGTTGCAGCTATATACTCAGCTTCACACGACGACAATGCAATCACTCTTTGCTTCTGTGACGCCCAGGAGATTAAATTTACATTCAGGTAGAAGCACATTCCGCCCGTGCTTCTTCTATCAACTACATCTCCTGCTAGATCACTGTCCGTATAACCTGACAGTTCATTGTTCTTCCAACCTCGTGCATAACTCAAACCATAGTTTGTTGTTCCTTTTATATACCTCAGTATTTGTTTGACAGCCTGATTATGTTTCATCGTAGGTTGTTCCATGAACCTACTTACAACACCTACAGCATAAGAAATATCCGGACGGGTATGAGTTAAGTACCTTAGGCTTCCCACAATGCATCGATACTCAGTTACATCCACAAGCTCGCCACCTTCATCCTTGTCCAGCTGCAGTTTTTGATCCATCGGGCTCCTTGTTAAATTGCATTTTTCCATTCCGGCCTTCTGCAAAATTTGCTTAACATATGCTGATTGTCTTAACGTAATATTTGAACTTATCTATTTAACTTCAATACCAAGATAATATGAAAGTAACCCCAGGTCACTCATCTCAAACTGCTGATTCATTTCTAACTTAAACCCATTAACCTCAGTCAAGTTGGCCCCTGTTACAATCAAATCATCCACGTAAACGCCCACAATCAGCACACTCCCACCTCTGTATCTCGTGTAAACAGCTTGCTCGTGTTGGCACTTCTTGAAGCCCAGTTCCTTAAGACATTTATCAAGGCGTGCGTTCCATGCTCTTGGGGCCTGACGTAGCCCGTATAGAGCTTTCAACAGCCTTTAAACCTTTGCTTCTTGACCTTGTTTGACAAATCCCTCGGGCTGTGTGACATACACTTCCTCAAGTAACTCCCCGTTTAAAAAAGCTGACTTAACATTAAGATGATGCACCTCCCATCCTTCTTTTGCTGCTAATGCCAGTAATAGTCGTATTGTTTCCAACCTCGCCACTGGTGCGAATACTTCATTGTAGTCGATGCCTTTCTTTTACACATATCCTTTCGCGACAAGTCTGGCCTTATACTTTACTATATTTCCCTCCGTGTCCTTCTTCAAATTGTATACCCGCTTCAGTCCCACAGCTTTGTGCCCAACTGGTAGATCCGTGAGCGTCCAGGTCTTGTTTTTCTCGATCATCTCTACTTCTGCCTCCATAGCTTTCATCCATTCACGTTCAACTAAAGCTTCACTGTACCGTGTGGGCTCCTCTGCCTTTAACAGCATAAGCTCATCGATCATCTGTATCACTTCAGTCTCATTATAAATCTCGCTCAGTGGCCTGTATTTATGAGGTTCAGAACTCTCTGCACTCGACTGCCCAGTCCCACCTGTGAACTCATCCTCTGTTCTTCTGTCATGTGTTTGCACAGGTGTTGTCACCTCTCGCTCTGTCTCTGTATATCTTTCACTCGTTGGCTCTTCCTCCATTTCCCATATCAACCCTGGAATCATCATCTCTGTAATTTCTGTTTGACCCCACGACCAGAACTCATTCTCAAAGAACACCACATCTCGACTAACATGCATGTTTCCCGTAAGAGGGTCATATAACCTGTTTCCCTTTGTTCCAGGCTCTCTTCCCAGGTACACCACCCTTCTAATACAATCATCCAATTTCTTTACGTGCACAGCCGGTATCTTCATATATACACAACACCCAAACATCTTTATATGTGCTAAATCAGGTAGTCTACCACTCCAAGCTTCATACGGAGTCTTTCCCACTAGCACTCGGGTTGGTAATCGATTTAATACGTACATTGAGTGTCTCACAGCTTCCCCCCACATACACGATGGCATCTTTAATCCTTTTATGAAGCTCCTGACCATGGCTGCTACCGTACGGTTCCTCCTCTCCACCACCCCGTTTTGTTGTGGGGCGTATGGGGCTGTGTATTGACGTTCAATCCCTTCATGCTCACAGTACATACTAAACTCACTCGAGCAAAATTCACCCCCACGGTCTGTCCTTAACATTTTAACACGCATTTCACTTCTATTTTCAACCACAAATTTGAACCTTTTAAAGGCTTCAAATGCACAGCTTTTTTCTCTCAATAAATACACCCACATTTTCCTACTGAAATCATCTACAAAGAGTAGAAAATATCTGTTACCTCCTGGTGTAATAGGCGTGATGGGACCACAGATGTCTGCATGTATAAGTTCCAGTTTCTTCTGTACTTTGAACGTTGCACTTGCAGGGAAAGAGCTTCTAGGTTGCTTGGACATCAAACATCCCTCGCACTTCTTGCTCGGTAGTGTCAACTTTGGAATCCCTGTTGTCATTTTCTCCTTTGACATCAACTTTAGTGCCTGGAAATTCACGTGGCCCAACCTGTTGTTCCAACGCCATGTTTCTTATTCAACTTTCGACATCAAACACATATCACTATTTTCTTCAAGGCTAATCTTATATAGTCTATTCTCTGATTTCTTCACCTTCATAAGTACTCTCCCACTTTGTTCATATACCCACAAGTATTCCCCGTCCATGACAATCTTATTACCATCCTCGGACAACTGTCCAAGGCTTATTATATTATTGCACAGCTCTGGAATGAAGTAAACGTCCTTGAATACTCTATCTTCCCCATTTTTGCACTTAAACGAAATCACACCTCTACCTTTTATGCTCACCACTGACCCGTCCCCGAATTTTACTTGCCCAGTGACACTCTTATCCAGTGATTTGAACTTTCCTTCTTCGCCAGTCATATGATTACTGGCTCCATTATCAAGATACCACACCAGTGATTGTTTTTGTCCTTCACCTTGTCCTTGCAGCCTTGGAACCACATTCCCCTCCTTTACCAACATGATGGTCTCATTTTTGTTGTCAACTCCAGCCACGAGTAAGGCTGGTTCATCCCCCTGTACTTGAGAGAGGTTTACTTCTTTGCGTACTTCTCGTTCTCTATGAGGTCTACGACACTCTGCTGCAAAGTGCCCATAGCCCTGGCAATTGAAGCAGCGTATTTTAGTTCTGTCGCGAACATCACGAACAGCTTCCTTCCCACGGGTTTCGTTACCACCTCGAGTCCCTTCTTTAGCACTCCGTTTTAGCCACTCCTCTCGAGTTAATAATAATTCACCATCTTGAGTTTCTCTTCGTCTCCACTCCTCTTCAGTCAGCAAAAGGTGTCCTTGACCTGACCCATTTTCTGTTTGGCCTCAAACTCTTTCTTCATGGGCTTTTAGCGAGCCCACCACCTCTTCTACTGACATCTCTTCAAGCTTTCCAAACTGCTCGATAGCTGAAGCAATGTGAAGGAACCTTGAAGGAACGGCTCTGAGCAACTTTTTCACCACGTAACTTTCTTCCATCTTCTCACCTAGTGCTCGAATGTTTGTAACCAAACCATGCAGTTTCAGATAGAAATCATCTAGCGACTCACTTTCTTTCATGCTCAGGCTTTCAAACTCCCCTTTCAGCGTTTGAGATTTAGCAGCCTTGACCTTGTCCGCCCCCAGGCTCATCACTTTGATGGCGTTCCAAGCGTCCTTGGATTTTTTTTTTCAGCAATGGCTAACAAAATCTCCTCAGGAATTCCCTGGTATATAAATGCCAGAGCCTTCTTATCCATTTTGTCATCTACCACAACTTTCCCTTCTTTTGATTCTATCGCCTCCCAGACTCCGTATGCCGGCATGAACACCCTCATTTGGAGAGCCCATGCTGCATAATTCGTTTTTGAGAGCATTGGGTAACTCACCTCAAACGAGTTCTCCTTGGGCTTAATCGTCTCCATGGTAGGTCCTTGAGCACGCTCCGTCATTGATCACTGAAGCTCTGATACCAGATGATGCACTAATAACAACACACACACTTTGTTTGTATTGCTTGGAAGAATATTTCTCACGTTAAATTCAAATTATGATTACAAGACATATTAAAACTAAGATGATAAAGTTGGAGCTACAAACTAGCAACTAATTCCAACCACAACTCCACTTCCTTATTTATCTTCTAATAGTTATCTCTACTCTCCTGACTAAATCAATCACGACATAATTAAATAACAGCTACATTTTATTTTAGGAAATGTTTAGATTAAATCTTTTTCTAACAATGTGGGCATGTTTGTGTTAGACCCATAATACAGAAAACCCAATGCAACTAAGAGAGGGAACAAGGTATGGGCTGATTTTATTGATAAGCCTCTCCTAGATGGGCTTTTCTATACATAGTGATGGTCTATACAACCTGCCGTGAACCCCTTCTTTCAGTACTGATACAAAGACTTCACGGCTATATTTATTTTATGAAACCTGCCGAACTCAATTAATTTACGTAACACGTTATTTTGCCTTGCACTAAGTCAGGATTGTCACTTAAACAGTCTCCTTAAACAAGATTAACGTAAATTTTAATCTCATCAGATCCCGCACCAAGTGAGATATAGTGAGTGTGTTAGATTACATAGATAAAACAAACACGGAACATTTATGATAGTCTAAATGAAGCCTAAAGGTCATCCTCAAAACCTAAAATCTAGAAAGCATGTACAACAATTGCCTGCTGCTCCACAACCACATTCATACTTTAGTATGTTGTAATTTAATGCAAAACCAGATTATCTTTTATGTGTTTATCCGTGCGCCGCGCATCGTCAATGACTCGATATACGTGGATACAGACCTAAATGAATCATATTATCCATGTCTATCCACAAACAAATCCATATAGATTTACATGAAAGCTAAAGTTCTTCAAATTCAACTTAAAAGTCTAAAATCATGTGAATGCTTCACCCTTTCCGCCAAAGCTTAATTCAAATTACATTAAACCCGTGAGAGAATAAAGAAGTGGAGCCGATTGAAATAGAAACTTTGTGCGGTGACATCAAATAGTATTGCATGGCCTTGGTTTTATTAACTCAACATTGCCCGTGTTCACCGCTTTTTCATTGAGAGGTCTGGTTCCATGTAAGTTCGAAGAAGTTGGTTTGGGCTAGTGGGTTGTTCTTGTCACCCAAAAGTATGCGCTTTCGAAAGTGTAATTATTGCTAGTGCTTAGAAAGAGGTGATTCCGGATATAAACATGTGATATTTGATTCTCACTTTGTTTTTTATAAACTTTATTTTATAACAAGTCAAACATTTTAATTTATGCTTATCCAAAGTTCAAAACATTTATTACTAGCTAATAAAGTTGTATTGTCAGATTGTCTTCACATATTTCATAATCATAACTTCGGAACAATTTTGGAACCTTGATAAAAATTTGCATAGAACAATGTTAGAGTCGGGGTTATCAAGTTAGCGCATTAAAAATTATTATTGGTGATGTAGTGTTACCAAATATTTATATTGATGATATATATCGGTATAAATGCAGGGAGGTGGATCCTTTTAAGATATAGACTATCAACATAGTACACATAATAATTTTCCTTTCAATTATTTTACAATGTTCTAAAATTCGGTGATTTGGTTCGAATACTCGTTTTCAATCCCTTTTCCGGATACTTGAGTTCAAGAAAAATTTCATAAACAATGAGTCAAAGGAGTGTACTCGGAGTCAAACTCGAGTTTTACTTTCTCTAACTTTACTGTTTCATTTTGAAAATGTAAGGAAAAAGATCAAACGTTAAATTATATAATATATATTACATTACAAAAAATATAGTACTATTTGAGTTTTAATTTTAATAAATATATACTAAAACTTAAATCAAATGTACTAACTATATAACAGAGAAATACTTAAAAAAAAATACATATTGTTATATTATATATAATATAAAAGTAGAAAGAGTAAGAAATAACTTAATATTTCATGTTTATTGATATCACAAGATAATGTACATGCAAGCCTTTTATAGGCTTCTAAAACATAGATTACTAGAGAAGTGAAAAGGCAAGAGTTTGTGTCAATTAATGGGGTAAAGGTCAAAGGTCAAAGGACATCTAAAAAGTTAAGAGTCATGCAATAATATCATAACACTCCCCCTTGGATGACTCGTACAACTACATGCCTCATTAAAACCTTACTAGGAAAAACCCTGTGGGAAAAATCCTAGTGAAGGAAAAAGAGTACATCTATTGCTCGTGTAATAACGAGTGTATTATATCTTCCCTCATTTTGACATGACTATGAATATCAACATAGATCTCGAAGTTTGCGCATTCCAATTTTGTGCACCAACTTCTCGAACGAAGATGTAGGAAGTGACTTTGTAAACAAATCTGCTGGATTTTCACATGAACGAATCTGACAAACATCAATTTCTCCCCTTTGCTGAAGTTCATGGGTGAAGAAGAATTTTGGATCAATGTGCTTTGTCCGATCTCCTTTAATGTAGCCTTCACGTGTCTGAATGATGCAAGCTTCATTATCTTCATACAAAGTGGTAAGAATTCTTTTATTGACTGAAAGACCACATGAATCTCGAATATAATGAACAAGAGTCCTCAGTCATACACATTCTCGACTTGCTTCATGAAGGGCCAATAATTCGGCATGATTTGAAGAAGTTGCTGCAAGAGTCTGTTTTGTTGAGCGCCAAGATATTGCAGTATCACCATACATGAATATATAACATGTTTGTAACATTCCTTTATGAGGATCAGACCGATATCCTGCATCTACATAACTAATTAATTCCACTTGTGAGTCTTTAGCATAAAATAAACTCATATTCATTGTTCCTCGAAGATATCTAAATATTTGTTTCACACCAATCCAATGTCTTCGAGTTGGAGCAGAACTATGTATTGCCAATAGATTAACAGAAAATGCAATATCAGGACGTGTGCAATTGGCAAGATACATTAGTGCACCAATGGCACTAAGATATGGTACTTCTTGACCAAGAAGTTCTTCTCCCTTTTCTCTTGGACGGAATGGATCCTTATTATATTCTAGTGAACGTACAACCATAGGTGTACTCACAAGATATGCTTTATCCATAATAAACCGTTTCAGAATCTTTTCAATATATGAAGACTGGTTGATAAAGATTCCTTTAGATAAATGTTCAACTTGAAAACCAAGGCAGAGTTTTGTTTTACCCAAATCCTTCATTTCAAACTCTCTTTTCAAATATTCAATCGTCTCATGGAGTTCATCTGGAGTTCCAATGATGTTTAAATCATCAACATATACTGCAATGATAGTAAACCTCAATTTTGTCCTTTTAATAAAAACACACGGACATAGTACATTAGTAGTATATCCATCTTTCAAAAGATATTCACTGAGACGATTGTACCACATATGACCCGATTGTTTCAATCTGTATAATGATCTTTATAATTTAATTGAGTAAATCTCTTGAACTATATGCTTCGGGCATTTTTAATCCATCAGGGATCTTCATGTAAATGTCACTATCGAGTGACCCATACAAGTAGGCAGTCACAACATCCATTAAATTCATTCGGATTGATAAACTTATTAAAAATCTGAATGTTGTTGCATCCATTACCGGGGAATAAGTTTCTTCGTAATCGATTCCCGGTCTTTGTGAGAAGCCTTGAGCAACAAGGCATGCCTTGTATCTCACAATTTCATTTTTCTCATTTCTTTTATGCACAAATACCCATCTATATCCAATGAGTTTTAGACCTGCGGGTGTTTGGACAATAGGTCCAAAAACTTGGCGTTTTTCAAGTGATTTCAATCTTGCTTCAATAGCTTCTTTCCACTTTGGCCAATTATTTCTTCTTTTACATTCATAGATCGATCTAGGCTCATGATCCTCGATTTCCTCAAAAAGGTCAAGTGCAGCTGCATATGCAAATATATCATCCATGACAATTTCTTTTCTGTTCCACCTTTTTCCCGAAATGACATAATTTATCGAGATCTCTTCATTATTAATAATTTCAGGTGTTTGATCATCCTTGAAAGACGTCTCTTCAGCGATCAAATTTATTCTTATCAAGTTTCCTTGTTTTTCTTGGAATTTTATCCTTGGATCCAATAGGTCTACTACGCTTTTGGTGTGCTTTAGACTCATTTTCTAGCATGATTTTATTATCTTCTTCAGGAAGTTTAATCTTACAAGGAACATTAACAGTTGGTATATGTGACTTTGTCACATTCTTGACATCAGTAAATGCATCAGGCAATCTATTTGCGACTTCTTATAGGTGGATAATCTTTTGAACTTCAAGTTCACATTGATTTGTTCGAGGATCATAATAAGACAGGGATACTGCATTCCACAAAATTTCTTGCTTTTCTTTTTCAAATTTTGTCTTATCTCCCCTAATCCAGGAAAAGCTGTCTCATCAAATTGACAATCGGCAAATCTTTTCGTGAATAAATCACCAGTCTTGGGCTCCAAATATTTAATAATCGAGGGAGAATCAAATCCAATATATACCCCTAATCTTCTTTGGGGTCCCATTTTTGTTCGTTGGGGAGGGGATATTGGAACATAAACTGCACACCCAAAAAATTTCAAGTGAGTGATATTTGGTTCTTGACCATTTACCAATTGCATTGGGGAATATTTATGATAAGAAGTCGGTCTTAACCGGACTAAAGAAGCCGCATGTAATATTACATGTCCCCAGGAAGTAGTTGGTAAATTTGTTCTTATAAGTAATAGTCTCTCAATTAGTTGTAGCCTTTTAATGGAAGACTCAGCAAGACCATTTTGAGTGTTTGTGTGGGCAACAGAATGCTCCACTTCAATCCCAATAGATATACAATAATCTTTAAAAAATTGTGATGTAAATTCTCCTGCTCTATCCAATCTTATTTTCTTTGTATTATAATCAGGAAATTGTGCTCGTGATCGAATTATTTGAGCAAGGAGTCATGCAAAAGTCACATTACGAGTGGACAATAAACTAACGTGTGACCATCTTGTTGATGCATCAATGAGTACCATAAAGTACTGAAATGGCCCACTAGATGGGGTAATTGATCCACATATATCTCCTTGAATTCGCTACAAAAAATTTGGGCATTCAATTTTTCCTTGAATACAAGCAACACATGAAAAATCTTTGGACAATGGAACAATTTTGTTTTTGAGTGGATGTCCATTTGAATTTTCAATAATTCTTCGCATCATTGTTGAACCCAGATGGCCTAAACGATCATGCCATATAGTAAAATTTGTCGGGTTAAAAGATCTTGTATTAATAGTCATGTGTGATTCAACTGGATTTATGAAAGTATAATATAATCCAGAATTATATGATGGGAGTTTTTCTATCACATGTTTCCTCCCTGAGACTATAGTCGTGATACATAAATATTCATTATCACGTTCATTTGTCGTCTCAATATGATAACCGTTGTGGCGTATATCTTTAAAGCTCAAAAGATTTCTTTTTGATCGGGTGGAAAATATTGCACTTTTAATCAATAAACATGTACCATTGGGTAGCTCTATACTTGCTCTTCCGGAGCCTTCAATTATATCCGATGCACCCGATATTGTATTTACATTAGCTTTGGCTAATGTTAGATGCGAAAAATATGCTTTATTTTTCAAAATTGTATGTATTGTTGCATTATCCGCCAAACAAAAAGATTCCTCATTTTTTATAACACATGATGAGAGGCTGCTGACCATATTTCTTCACGAAAAAATAAAATTAGAAGTAGAGGTAGAACATCCCAAGTACTTCATTAACGAAAAGAAAAATATATAAGCAACTGATAAGGATGATTATCATAGTTCAAAAGTTAAAACTGACAATCCAAATAAAAAAATTCAACAAGCAATGTAAGGCCTTGTTTAGTTTTTCTTAGGCTCATCACCGCCAAATTTAGGCATATTCACATCAACATCTTCAAAAAAATCGCCAACTTTCATGTGAATAAAGGCCGAAGGATCAACTTGATCATCGCTTCCAAGATGTGCTTCAAGATGGGTAATCCCCAAAGGATCATTCTGTTCGGTGAAATTAGTTTCAACATTCTTTAAAGATGCTTGATATAGGTCAGCAAAGTGCTTGGAGGTATGACATGTACTTCTCCAGTGACCTTTCATTCCACATTGACTACAAGTACTTTCACCCCTTTTAGCCATCGTACTTCCCTCGGATTTTTCCTCATTTATTGTCCATTTCTGGTAGTAAGGCTTTCTTTTAAAGTTAGGGGGATTTTGTTGATTACGGCCTCTACCATGACAAAATCATGACCACGGGCACGTCTACGCCCACTTCCACGTCCATGCCCATATCCACGTCCACGTCCAACTGTTTTATTATCTCTATATTCATTATTAGTCACCGCATTCACTTCAGGGAATGGTGTTGAGCCAGTTGGACGTACTTGATGATTTTTCAGCAAAAGTTCATTATTTTGTTCAGCAAGAAGCAAAACAGAAATCAACTCAGAATATTTTGTGAATCCACGTTCACGATATTGTTGCTGTAAGAGCATATTATTTGCATGGAAAGTGGAATATGTTTTTCCCAACATATCTTTATCAGTGATATTCTCGCCACATAATTTCAATTGAGATGTAATCTTAAACATGGCAGAGTTATACTCGATCACACTTTTATAATCTTGCAATCGCAAGTATAGCCAATCATAGCGAGCTTTAGGAAGTATCACCGTTTTTTGGTGGTCATATCTTTCTTTGAGATCCTTCCAAAGTGTTGATGGATCTTTAATAGTCAAATATTCAGTTTTCAATCCTTAATCAAGGTGGTGGCGAAGAAATATCATGGCTTTTGCCTTATCTTGTTTGGAGGTTTTATTTCCCTCTTTTATAGTGTCACCGATGCCCATTGCACTAAGATGGATTTCAACATCAAGAATCCATGTCAATTAATATTTTCCGGTGACATGAAGTGTGTTGAATTCAAGCTTTGTAAGATTCGACATTTTGATTACTAAACAGAGAGGGTAATATACATTAATATCAAGATAATGATATATCTTAATATAGAAGTTCACCAAAATTTCATATTTCACATGTATAATAAACATAATATAAAATCAGAAAAAATTCATGGCCATGAATTTATATTCATGCCCATGAATTTCTGTTGTATCTCAAGTTAGTTCCATTTCATGTGCATGATTTGTTAACACTTTTATTTTAAGCACATTCGGTCAATATTTAAAAATATGTAAGGAAAACACATATGCATTAATATTTAAAAACGCATGATAATATAACATGATGATGATGCATTGAATTCAATCTAATAGTACATTAAATGCAATCTACTGTTTAAAATGGCTAATTATGATGATGTCAAATCTGATCAGTTTCAAAGAATACCAATTTACTCTATCAAGATGACTTTATCTGAAAAAGTATAAAATACGAAAAATGTAGAAATTTCCGGGATCTTTCTAGAATGGTAAGGCTCGTTGAAAACGAACAAGTAACGAATTCAGAAAACAAATATTTGCGGACTGTAGAATCATAATCAGCTCCTGCTAATGATAGTATTTTGATATTTAAGAGATCGTAATCACAGTATATTGTAATGGAATGTAAAGACAAAAGGTAGATATCGAAAAGAGATTTCCAAAATAGTATGACTCGTAATATTTGAACAAAAATATTCAATTTACTATGAATTTTAGAAGTTACTGCATATCACCCTGAATCATACAATCAGATTACACAAAATGCAGATTTTGACATACTTATAAGCAGATTTTGGAAAAATACAAATAAGAAAGATTGTAGATAATCAAAAAAAATAAAATTACGAGTATAAGCTCAATAAATTTCGATGGATAATGAATCATGCACATAATAAGCACATAAAGATCATCTTATTGCAAGCGAAGCAAAGTAAACTAAAAATAGTATACTTATCTGATGGACAAACTGAAATAACGTAGAATCCTTCTTTTTTCTTGAATTTCCAACACCTATTTACACTTTGATGATCTCCTTTCAACACTTAAGTAAAATTGATCTCCTTATTTTATAAGCAAATCGTGCTGATAACGTGTTATATAATATAAAAGTCGAAAGAGTAAAAAAAAACTTAAAATTTTATGTTTATTGATATCACAAGATAATGTACATATAAGCATTTTATAGGATTCTAAAACATAGGTTATTAGAGAAGTGAAAACCCAAGAGTTTGTGTCAATTAACAGGTGAAAAGTCAAAGAATATCTAGAAAGTTAAGAGTCATGCAATAATATCATAACACATATCCCATTAATTATTTGAATACTCTCCAAGTTTTGAATACTCATTTTTTGGAACAAAATCGAGTCAGAGTGATTTCTGCTTTTTACACCCAAAACCTAGTAGATATGGCCTAGCATTTTTCGTTTGAATTGTACAGCGATATGTGTGGCATTAAGATAAGTGTTGTTAGGAATATATGTGCATTAGTTTGATGATATGTTTAACAAAACACTTAAGTAGAAATCTAGTGTTTGTAGCCTCAACGGATAAGACCACTTTGGTTATCCGTTGATGGTGTAGCTTTACTTAGAAATAAGTCTAGTGTTGTAGCACATTTCAGTCTCTGAATTTGAGATATAATTCTTAAATGTTGAGGGAAATTATAAGTCATGTTGACTACTAAAGGATATGCAGATAGGAAGGCCAATTGTAAATATCTCATGCCTTGTAATTTTGTATAAATGAAATGGTGTCAACGGATAACTTAAAGACCTTCAACGGATGAGAAACAAAGCTTCAACGGATGTCTCTAAAGCTTCAACGGATAACATCCTTCAACGGATAAAGCCATCAACGGATGAAGGCTTCAACGAATGTTCTGTTAAATAGCAGTTGACAAGTGGTAGTTGTACCTACAAACAGAGGCACATGGGTTGACAGAGACAACTGAGATGTGGTAGCCTATTTCAGGAACATCAGAAAAAGCAGCCGTTCTACTCTAGTATAAAGAGGCAATAGTCAACAATGCACTGGAGTAAAAATGGAGAAGAAACAAGTGGAGAACTTATTTTATTATTGTACTTTTTATGTTTGTCTTCACTTGTAAACTTGGTGTTATATAAACCAAGTAGCAGCTAGTAATTAGAATAGAGTTTTTCCAGAGTTGTTTAGAAAAATCTTGAGAGAAAAATTATCTAGTTTGTACTAGGATGCAGCTGTGATCAACTTCTTGAATCACAGATTTTCTGAAATACCATCTCTGGTGGAACAACAAATCCACCAGAAAAGTTTTTAAGGTCTGTTGTGTTCTGTACTTTTGTGTTTGAATATATATCTGTCTGTATTAGCTTAAAGCAATTCACACACTTGTTTATCTTAAACACACAGCCTTTAAAACTGCTCAAAACTTGAAAAAGTTTTGAGATTTACATTCAACCCCCCTTCTGTAAATCTCATTGTTAGTTCACTAGGAATAACAATTGGTATCAGAGCGGGCTCTTGACACACAAAGAGTTTAAAGTTCTTGGAAACTAACAAAGATGAGTAAGAAGGATATTGGAGTAAAAATCCCAGTTCTTGACAAAGACAGTTATCACCATTGGAAGGTGAAAATGCACCTTCATCTACTCTCCCAAGATGAAGGTTATGTAAACTGCATTGAGAATGGTCCTCACATTCCCCACAAAGTAGCCACAGTTGCTACAGCCACAATTGTTGTTGGTCAATCCATTCCAAAACCTAGAGCAGAATGGACAATGGAAGACACAGAAGAAGTCCACAAGGATAAGAAGGCTATGAACATTTTGTTTAATGGTCTTGACAAGGATATCTTTGATAATGTGATAAATTGCACAACTGCCAAAGAGGTTTGGGACACAGTTCAGCTACTGTGTGAAGGTACAGAACAAGTAAAAGAAAACAAAATGCAGCTTCTCATTCAACAGTATGAGTATTTTCATTTTGAAGAAAATGAATCTTTAAATGACACATTCAATAGATTCCAAAAGCTGTTGAATGGACTGAAGCTGTATGGTAGAGTGTACCAGGTGAAGGATTCAAATCTGAAATTTTTAAGATCCTTGCCAAAGGAATGGAAACCCATGACTGTCTCCTTGAGAAACTCTCAAGATTATAAGGACTTCACTCTTGAAAGATTATATGGAATCTTGAAGACTTATGAACTAGAGCTGGAACAGGATGAGGTATTGGAGAAGGGAAGAAAGAAAGGAGGTTCAGTTGCCTTGGTAGCTGAAAATGAGAAAGAATGCAGACAAGAAACTGTGAGATCAACATTAAACTCCAAAGATGGCACAAGCAAATCAGAATCAAGCAAGGGTAAGGAGCAAGTTGCTGAGAATGAAGACAACTCCAGCCAAGATGACTCTGATGGTATTGATGAGCATCTTGCATTTCTGTCCAGAAGATTTGCAAAGATGAAATTTAAGAAAAACACTAGAGCCACTAAACCTCATAAGAACATGGTGGACAAATCCAAGTTCAAGTGTTTCAATTGTGGTATAAGTGGACACTTTGCAAGTGAGTGCAGAAAGCCAACTTCTGAAAAGAAGAAATTTGACCAAGTAGATTACAAAAAGAAATATTTTGATCTGCTCAAGCAAAAGGAGAGGGCTTTCATTACTCAAGAAAAAGACTGGGCAGCTGATGGAGAAGAAGAGGATGAAGATGTGGAATATGTCAACTTGGCTCTCATGGCTGATTCTGAGGAAAATGAAGTTAGTTCATCAAGCAACCAGGTAATCACAACTGATTTAACACAGCTTACTAAAGAAGAGTGTAATGATGCTTTTAATGACATGTCTACTGAGTTGTATCACTTGCGTGTGTCTCTTAAATCTCTTGCTAAAGAAAATAGTAGGATTAAAGAGAACAATCTGTTTTTAAGTAATAGAAATGCTGTGTTAGAAGATAAGTTGATTGACCTAGAGAAAACTAAGCTACATTGTATATCTGTTGAAAATGAACTAGCTGAATCTGTTAAGAAAGTAGAAATACTTTCTAATCAATTAGAGAGAGAGCAAGAGGTGATTAAAGCCTGGAAGACATCTAGGGATGTAAGTGCTCAAATTGTCAAGGTCCAAGGAATTGAATCATTTTGTGAGACTGCCTGGGATAAAAACAAAAAGAAAATGGAATTAATTGATGGGCTGTCAACGGATGTGGAATCAACGGATGATGAAAATTATCCGTTGAAGGAAGAAAAGGAGCATCCGTTGAAGGTTCCTCAATTAAAACAGGCAGATGTTTCTAAAAGTGAAAATCTAAAGAAACTCAACAAAAAGTTTGGTTCAACTTCCAAGAACTTTGTCAAAGAAGAAGCAAGCACATCCAAAGATTTCAGTAAGGTGAATATAGGACACATGACCTTAGAACAGTTAAAGAATAGGCTCAAAGTGGTTGAGGATAAAAAGGAAACTAAAAGGAAATCTAATAGAAATGGGAAGGTAGGGGTTAACAAACATAACAATTACACACCTGATAAGTATGCTCCTAGAAAAAGCTGTGTGCATTGTAGTAGTGTTAATCATCTATCTGCTAATTGCAAATCTATTAAGAAAACTCCCATACTTGTACCCTCTTCCATGCCTAATATGTCTGCATCACCTCTGCATGTTATGCCTGTTATGTCTCAACAGAATCCCTATGCACATTTTGCAAACATGCCATATTTTAACAATCCTTATCTTGCTGCATTTAGTATGCCTCAAATGCCATACAATATGCCTATGTAGAATAACATGTTTGCACAATCCATGCCTTATCAAATTCCAAATGTGCTAAATGATTCTGTGACTAACCCTACACCTCAACCAACTACATCTAAGATCAAGGTTGACTCAAAGTTACCTAAGTCTAAAGATGCAGGAGGAATGAAGTCTAGGAGAAAGGCTAACATGAATGGACCCAAGGAAGCTTGGGTACCAAAATCAACTTGATTGATTTTATGGTGTGCAGGGAAACAGAAGAAATCTATGGTACTTGGACAGTGGCTGTTCAAGACACATGACAGGAGATTTCTCCCTGCTCACAGAGTTTAAGGAGAGAGCTGGCCCTAGCATAACCTTTGGAGATGACAGCAAAGGGTTTACTATGGGATATGGCTTGATTTCAACAAGGAATGTCATCATTGATGAAGTTGCATTAGTTGATGGTCTCAAGCACAACTTACTGAGCATCAGTCAACTATGTGATAGAGGGAATACAATTTCCTTCAATTCTGAAGCCTGTGTTGTCACCAGTAAGAAAGACAACAAAGTGGTTCTAACTGGAGTTAGAAAAGGAAATGTGTACTTAGCTGACTTCAACTCTACTGATGCAGAATCTATTACTTGTCTCTTCAGCAAAGCAAGTCCAGTTGAAAGTTGGCTATGGTACAAGAAGCTATCCCATTTGAATTTCAAGACAATGAATGATCTAGTCAAAAAGGACTTAGTTAGAGGAATTCCTCTTGTTGAATTCTCAAGGGATGGTTTGTGTGATGCTTGTCAGAAAGGCAAACAAAGGAAAGCATCATTCAAAAAGAAGCTCGAAACAACAATTGATGAACCATTACAGCTGCTACATATGGATTTGTTTGGACCAGTCAATGTATTATCAATTGCAAGAAAAAGATATTGCTTAGTGATTGTAGATGATTTCTCAAAGTTTTCATGGGTCTATTTTCTTGGATCAAAGGATGAAGCAAGTGAAATCATTATCAATCACATCAGGCAAGTCAATAATCATCCTGACTTGAAGGTTAGGAATATCAGGAGTGACAATGGAACTGAGTTCAAGAATTTGACAATGAGGCTGTTCTGTGAAGAAAATGGAATCATGCATGAGTTCTCAGCTCCAAGAACACCTCAGCAAAATGGGGTAGTTGAAAGAAAGAACAGATCTTTAATTGAGGCTGCTAGAACAATGCTTGAAGAATCAAAGTTACCAACATATTTCTGGGCTGAAGCTGTTAATTGTGCCTGCTACACTCAGAATATTTCTTTGATCAATCAAGCTAAAGGCATGACTCCTTATCAGTTGTTCAAGAGAAGAAAACCAACTCTAAACTTTCTTCATGTCTTTGGATGTAAATGCTTTATACTGAGAAATCAATCTGACCATAAAGGGAAGTTTGATGCAAAGGCTGATGAAGGGATATTTGTTGGTTACTCAGCTGGAAAATCTTATAGGGTCTACAATCTAAGAACCAACATTGTTATGGAATCTGTGCATGTTGTGTTTGATGATAAAAAGATTGATGGACTAACAGATGAGGGACACAATGAGAGACTCAAATTTGACAACATTGAGATATATTGTGATGATAGTGAAGAGGAGACTGATGGAGATGACACTTCAAAAGGGATTCAAAACATGCCCTTGGATAATGCACAAAATTCTGCATCAGTTGATAGAGGCAATGCAGTATCCGTTGAAAGACATAGTGCATCATCCGTTGAAGTACAAAATGAAGCATCCGTTGATCATAGTTCATCAACGGATAATCGATTTACATCATCAGTTGATAGAACTCCAAGTTCCCTACAAAAGACCAACAACTCAGGAGGAGTTTCAACTAATCAACACTCTGTCTCACATCATGACAATATTGAGGCCACCTCATCTAGAGTATATCTTCCACCTCAAAGGAAATGGACCAAGAATCATCCCTTTGAACTGATCATTGATGATGCATCATTTAAAGTGCAAACAAGAAAAGCTACTCAAGATGAATGTCTATATAGTAGTTTTCTATCTCAGGAGGAACCTAAGAAAGTGGAAGAAGCTTTATTGGATCCAGATTGGATATTAGCTATGCAGGAAGAGCTGAACCAATTTGAGAGAAACAAAGTTTGGAAGCTGGTACCCAAACCAAAGAACAAGAGTCCTATTGACACAAAATGGGTATTCAGAAACAAGATGGATGAAAATGGCATTGTCATAAGGAATAAAGCCAGATTGGTTGCTAAAGGATATTCTCAACAAGAGGGAATAGATTTTGATAAGACATATGCTCCTGTTGCAAGACTTGAAGCCATCAGAATTTTTCTAGCCTATGCAGCCCATGCCAATTTCAAAGTCTATCAAATGGATGTCAAGAGTGCATTTTTAAATGGGAAATTGGAGGAAGAAGTTTATGTAAGTCAACCTCCAGGGTTTGAAGATCCAAATTTTCCAGACTATGTGTATTATCTGTTGAAAGCACTCTATGGACTGAAGCAAGCACCTAGAGCCTGGTATGAAACCTTATCAAAATTCCTTTTGGAGAATCACTTCACTAGAGGTACTGTTGATAAAACTCTCTTCTTTAGGAATATTAATGGCTCTAGTATACTTGTTCAAATTTATGTAGATGACATAATATTTGGATCTACAGATGATAAGCTTTGTAAAAAGTTTGCTAAGCTAATGCAAAGTAATTATGAAATGAGCCTGATGGGAGAACTAACCTATTTTCTTGGTTTATAAGTTAAACAAGTTAGTGATGGAATTTTCATTAGTCAAACTAAATATATTTATGATCTTTTAAAGAAGTTTGACTTAATAGAATATTCATCTGCAAAAACTCCCATGGCCACTGCCACCAAACTTGAATTAAATAAGACTGAAAGGTCTGTGGACATTACAAGTTATAGAGGCATGGTTGGTTCACTTTTATATTTAACTGCCAGTAGACCAGATATAATGTTTTCTACATGTCTCTGTGCTAGATTTCAAGCTGACCCTAAAGAATCTCACTTAGTAGCTATTAAAAGAATTTTCAGATATCTCAAGGGGACTCCAAATCTAGGAATTTGGTACCCTAGAGAGTCTGGTTTTAATCTAATTGGCTACTCAGATGCAGACTATGCAGATTGCAAAATAGACAGGAAAAGTACAACAGGCTCCTGCCAATTCCTGGGAAACAAGCTTGTATCATGGTTTAGCAAAAAGCAAAATTCAGTCTCTACTTCTACAGCTGAGGCTGAATACATTGCTGCTGGAAGTTGCTGCTCTCAAGTGTTATGGATGAGGAATCAACTCCTTGATTATGGACTACATGTTGATAGAATTCCTATTTTTTGTGACAACACAAGTGCCATAGCCATAACAGAGAATCCTGTGCAGCACTCAAGGACCAAGCACATTGATATCAAGTACCACTTCATTAGGGAACATGTGATGAAAGGTACAGTGGAACTTCATTTTGTTCCAAGTGAACAACAAATTGCAGACATATTTACCAAGCCACTTGATGAATCAACATTCACAAGATTGGTAAGTGAGCTAGGTATGCTTAATTACTCTTCAAATTCATGTCCTTATTGCAATTTAAATTGAAGCCTGAAATGTATCAGCTGCAAGAACAAATTTGATTTTTAACACAGATTATTCCATCAACGGATATTCCCTATCCGTTGAAAGTCAAAATTGTTCTGTCAACGGATGTTCATTATCCATTGAAAGTCATATACATTTCTGGAATTTTTATCCGTCAACGGATAAAACTGAAGTGCTCTTCAACGGATGACAGTTTACCTTATCCGTTGAAATATCACATCAGTCGATTCAAGTGTTTCACAGCCGTTGATTCTATTGTCTTAACCGTTGATACTCATACATACAGCTGTATGTATTTGTTTTAAAGGTAGTTTTTAGAATACTTACAGTTTATTCTTAAACGGCTGAAATTTACTTACATATATTTATTGTTAAATCTCTTATTTATGCTTTTTAATTTGAGAAAGTATATAAGCCCTTCTGATTTTTCATTTTTACTTTACGCTTTCTTGAAATTTCAAAGCTTTTACCATTTTCTCTCTGCAAAACCTTCAAGTTATTCTCTGCAATTTCTACTCACAACAATGGCACCAGTAGTAAAGATTATGTCTCAATCTGGGTTCATCTATGAGAAGAACAATTTCATAGCTTTGGTAGAAAAGAATGAAGCCCACTCAGATTATCACAAAATGATGGACTTCATCAAAAACTGTAAACTTAGCTATGCAATGCTGGAAGCCCCAACGATTTATTGTGAAGTAGTTGAGGAGATTTAGACAACTGCTGAGTTCAACTCCATAGATATGACTATCTCCTTCACTCTCAAAGGTAAAAATCACTATGTTAACTGTGATGACTTACTAGCATGTTTTAAATTACCTGAGAACAATGCCATGACACCACACACTAATAATGATGTATCCAGCATGTTAGATTCCATAGGTTATTCTCTTAACTCTGCTAGTTTAGGGAGTATTAAAAGAAAAGGCCTTAGGAAAGAATGGAGTTTTCTTGGGGATGCCTTTATCAAGGTTTTCTCTGGGAAAATTAGCAATTTTGATGCCATAACTTCATCTCTTGTTAATATGCTCTATATGTTTGTTTCTGATAGGTATTTTAATTTTAGCAACTATGTTATGCTAGAATTGGGTACTAGATTAGGTAACAAAGCTAATAGATCTAATAACATCTATTATGCTAGATTCTTTATGTTATTGGCTAACCATGTTGCTGAAGGTTTGGTCATAATGAATGAGAATAATAAACTCAAGTGCTGGGCACAAGAGAAAAGAGTTCTTGCAGATTTATTAAGAATGGATCTCAACAGCAGTGTGCCATTGGTATATTTACCAATCATGAATGCACCTCAGGTAGGTGAGGTAATTGCTTCTACAACTCCTACTTCTTCCAACCCCTCTATTTCTTTATCTTCTAGTGTGGCCATGGAATCTGTGACAATGCCCCAACAGATTCCTACCAAGGTCACCAAAACTAAACTTTCAAAATCAAAGACAAAGAAAACCACCTCTGTTGTTTCTCAAAAGACAACAGTTGTAACACCTACCATTAACCCTGAGGGGAGTGAACAGGGTGTGAATGGTGAGGGGAGGGGTGAACATCAAAGAAACCCCCAGGATAAGGAAGGAGAGAAAAGTGCTTCCCAAGCTAGCCAAGCCACAGTTTCTCAAAAAGCTGTGGTGGTTGAAAAGGTTACTAGCATATCCCTAGCTGCATCCTCCCAAAAGGATGTAACTATTGAAAATAGTTCCCAACCAGGAACACACAAACGAGGGAGGGACATTAAAGCCAAACACTCACCAACAAAAGCCTTTATTAGAAGAAAGAGAGCTAAAACCCAATCTTCTACACAGGGTGCACACACTACACAGATACATCCATCTGTATCTATGCCTTCTCAAACTCAGTTTGATGTGGCTCCAACAAATGTGGAGTCACAGCCCCATTCTCTCACAATTAACACACATCAATCACCACACACTTCCTCACCATCTCTAGATGTGGATATGTTATTCCCATCAATTCCTGATTCTCCCTCTTTACAACTCAAGGAGGAGCCCCACTCAAATACAGGTGATCATCATCTTTTAGATGATTTGTTGGATCACCCGCAAATTCTTTCAGATGTAATTGAAGGATCTGTGTCACCAAAACTCATATCAATCTACACAGATTCAACAGTTATATCACTTTCAATTTCTACTTCTTTTCCTTCTTCAACGGATATCACTCATCCGTTGACAAGTGGTTGTTCTTCAACGGATAAGCTTAACAGCAGTTATCCGTTGATACCATCAGTTTCACCTTCAATGGCTATTCCTCATCCGTTGATAGTCTCTACACACACAACTAAAACAATTCCAAGTGTAGAAGACTTGATTACTGTACAATCACTTCTAGGACTGAGGGAAGGGAGTGACAATTTGAGTGAGAGGCTAGATTGCTCTCAGGCAAAAGGAGAGATTGAGAGCTCAAAAATGCATGCTATTTCTTCCAGCATGGCAAAAGTAAGTGAGAGGAGTACCATCTTAGTAGGTGAAGGTGAGGGAGTGAGTTGTGTGAGCCAGGGGGAGCCCCTGATGCAAGAATATAGAGAAAATGAGAGAAAGGCAGGTACAGCAGATATAAGGATGGATCCAGCCATTGCTAGTGAGTCAATGATTGTAAATGATGCTGAAAAGGAAATACAATTTTAGCAACATTACAAAGCTGTAATTGATAACATTTCCTTGGATGCTGACACTTTTACTCATCCTGTTTCAGCCTATCAAGTATTGGCTGCACAGGGCAATGTGGAGGCAGAAAAGACACTACATCTAGTACATACAACAGCATCTCTTCAAAGGGACAAAACTGCTATTAACAAGATGCCTTCACCAGCTGGTGAGTCATTTGAAGAATTTGGAGTAAATTCTGATGATGATGACTTTGTTTCTTCTGATGGAAGCATGAACTTAGGGGGAGATGGAGGCCCTAGTTCTATTCCAAATCTACCTGAATGGGCCTTCACAAAGGAGTCTACAACAGGGCAATTCAATGTCTCCTTAGTCAAATAAATCAGTACTATCAAACAGGCCATTCAGAAAACTTCTCATGCTGGTACAAAGGCTATCCTTACAGCTCACTTGGACTCACTGCATCTCATGAAGTTGCAGCAAGTAAGACAGAATCTGAGTGTGGATGAACTCAGAAAGGATATTGCTGACTTGAAATCCTACAATTCTGAAAAATTGGATTCAGTCATGCCCTTTGGTACAATGCAGGACATTTTGTTGAGATTGAAAAAGGAATCACATACTGAAAAGAGGCTGGCCAAATTGGAAGACAGAGTTCAAGTTATTAAAGATTCTGTGGCCACCATTCTTCACAACCAACAATCTCAAACAAATCTACTTATACAGCTGGCAAAAGCACAGGGCTTGACCCCTCTCCTTGATGATAACAAAAAGGGGGAGAGTAAAAGGGAAGGGGAAGGAGAGCCATCTACAAAAATCCAAATATCTAAAGTGCTAGTTCCTGCCATCACTACTTCTCCAATCATTCAAATCAAAGGAAAGCCTGATGGAATTGATTTAATCCAGCTAGCAGCAGCTGAAATTCAAGTGAAAGAGCAAAGGAGGAGAATTGATGAAAGGATGCAACAGCTGTTTGGCTCAACACAAGATAAATCAATATCTGTGAAACATAGCACAAAGGTTGAACCAATCAATATGGAGCACAAGCCAGAAAGGAGAAATAAGGTTGGAGAGACTTCTTTCAAGAATCTAAAACCTATGGTTCTCAAGCCCAACACCAGATCCAGCAAGGACTCCACAAAGAACCCTCTAGACTTTGCTCAGATGAAAGAAGTAGACTTTCCTCTTCCAAAGCCTGATGAAGACAAAGTTTTGGGTACAAGCATCATAAAACACAAGGAGACCATGGATGAGGCAGTAAGGAGAAACATGGCTATTATCTTTAGAGAGGGAAAGAGCATATGTGTGATGCAAGGACATCCCAAATTCTCAATAGCCAAGAGGGAAGAAACCAAAAGGTTAAAGAAAGAAGCTGAAAAACTCAAGGCTGACAAAAGAGCACAAGCAAAGCTTGAACAAAAGCTAAAGTCAAGTCTAGTTGAAAATGAGAAAGGAATTGAAGTCAGGGGTGAAGACAAGATTGCAAACTTAGATGAGGTTTTTGGGAGTATATTTGGTGAAAGCATGGAGGAAAAAGAGGAATGGCAGAAGGGAAACAGAAGAAAGGCCAAGGCACATAGAAGGAGTGAAGGCAACACTGAAGAAACTAAATCTCTACCTTCCATACCTGAACCCTTTGTTGCTGATCCCACTATAAACATCCATGGTGAACCAATCATCCCAAAAGAGGAACCTATTGATTGGGACACCATCAATTTGCCTATCTTTTTAACCACTCTTCCACTACCAAAGAAACAGAAAAGAAAATCCAAATCTACACCTCCCCTAAACTCTAAGAAATTCACTCAAAAACATAAACCTAACCCTAAGCCACCCATTTCTAAAGATGATTATGTTCACATCTATGACATAAAAGAAATTTCAGACATTGAACTCTATCTGGATGAGCTGGAGGATGCAAGGGGAATTGCTGCTTATAGACAGCTACCAGAGAGATTGGTGTTCAGATACAAAGGAGCTGGGGAAAGAACATGGCCTCTCTACATGATTCTGAATGAAGGCTACTCTACCTTGATCAGAGTCTTTTCAGCCATACAAAAGGATTCTGGCTTTACCAGGACTGCCAAGACTGAAATTCTCAACAAGATTGCCAATATAAGGAAAACTTGGAGGGAGCCCAATGCTTTGCCCAGAACCTTACTCATTCAAGAAAGGGGAACTACAATTCACAAATCACCTCATTGGTTGATGGAAGAGATGATAAAGGAGTCAGAAGATTTTTCAGACTTGAAGACCAACTCAAGATTGCCAGCAATGAAACTCTCAAAGAAATGCAATCTAAGTTGGATATCAGTGATGAAGATGAAGCTGAATTCTTCAGACAACTCCAACTCCAAATTGAGGAAAATGACAAAGGGCTAGGAAAGAAAATCAGGGATCAAAGAAGAAAAAGATGATTTGCTCAGGCTAGAGGAGCACCCTTGGAAACACTGTAAATCTTCAATTACCTTCTAGTACATACACTTTTGCAGCACTTTTAAATTTCTACTTAGTTTCAGTTCATATATTTGTTAAGTGTTTTGTTATCATCAAGTTAACCTTGAATTTATGTCTACAATTCTTATAGACATAAATAGGGGGAGATTGTTAGGAATATATGTGCATTAGTTTGATGATATGTTTAATAAAACACTTAAGTAGAAATCTAGTATTTGTAGCCTCAACGGATAAGACCACTTTGGTTATCCGTTGATGGTGTAGCTTTACTTAAAAATAAGTCTAGTGTTGTAGCACATTTCAGTCTCTGAATTTGAGATATAATTCTTAAATGTTGAGGGAAATTATAAGTCATGTTGACTACTAAAGGATATGCAGATAGGAAGGCCAATTGTAAATATCTCATGCCTTGTAATTTTGTATAAATGAAATGGTGTCAACGGATAACTTAAAGACCTTCAACGGATGAGAAACAAAGCTTCAACGGATGTCTCTAAAGCTTCAACGGATAACATCCTTCAACGGATAAAGCCATCAACGGATGAAGGCTTCAACGGATATTCTGTTAAATAGCAGTTGACAAGTGGTAGTTGTACCTACAAACAGAGGCACATGGGTTGACAGAGACAACTGAGATGTGGTAGCCTATTTCAGGAACATCAGAAAAAGCAGCCGTTCTACTCTAGTATAAAGAGGCAATAGTCAACAATGCACTGGAGTAAAAATGGAGAAGAAACAAGTGGAGAACTTATTTTTTTATTGTACTTTTTATCTTTGTCTTCACTTGTAAACTTGGTGTTATATAAACCAAGTAGCAGCTAGTAATTAGAATAGAGTTTTTCCAGAGCTGTTTAGAAAAATCTTGAGAGAAAAATTATCTAGTTTGTACTAGGATGCAGCTGTGATCAACTTCTTGAATCACAGATTTTCTGAAATACCATCTCTGGTGGAACAACAAATCCACCAGAAAAGTTTTTAAGGTCTGTTGTGTTCTGTACTTTTGTGTTTGAATATATATCTGTTTGTATTAGCTTAAAGCAATTCACACACTTGTTTATCTTAAACACACAGCCTTTGAAACTGCTCAAAACTTGAAAAAGTTTTGAGATTTACATTCAACCCCCCTTCTGTAAATCTCATTGTTAGTTCACTAGGAATAACAAGTGTTTATAAGATTAGCGACACTATAGCCTCATTTGTTTGTCAATTTTATAACTAGCATAATAAGCCCTGCGAGGCACGGGTCATTTTCTAGATTTTTTTTGTACAACATACAATTATATAAGTAAAATTCTTAATCGTTTTTTTATTGATAAATATTGTATAACGTCTAAAATATATTAAATACAAGTTGAGTATCTATCAATGTGTATGATTTCATGTAAAATATTAATAACGTTCTTAACGTTTTTAAATATATCTCATTAACTATAATACATATTTTCTTATTTGTGTCGTGTAATTTGTATTTATTAAATGAATACAAGCAGAGTAGTCACTGTACTGTACGTGTAAAAGAAAAAAATTGTAGTTAATCCATCAAATATTGTCAATATGTTTATAAAAAGAAAGTAAAAATTAACATATCTGTGTATTGCAGAGTAAAGTAAATTTTTTGAGTTTTGGTCAAATAAACCCGGAGTAATGAGGTATTTTATTACTAAAGTCATTACTAATTTACAATTATCTTGCTTAATTTAAAAGGATTAGAGGATCAGTAATGCATAATTAAAGTGGTCAAGAGCTGCAATCGCAATATTCAAAAAAGTAGAATTTACAGTTCAATTAATATAAGTTTATTTTTATGGAAAATATAATTTCTTTAATTCAACGTTTATGTTAATTTAATATCATTGCTAATTGCTAATGTCTTAATTCATTAACTAAAGTTGATCTCGACCATGTATTTAGCTTTTAATCATCTCCATTATACAAAGTTAATTTTATAAGATGTCAGGTTATTGTCAATTCATAAATTAAAATTGACATAATCTATTTAGTTTTTAACACATTGAAAAAAAACTTAAATTTAATTGATCATTCTTATTTTTAGAACATAAAAGACTTTTGTTATTTTCTTCTAGTATATATATCAATAACTCTGAAATACAACATCAAAATTGAATCTTTTAATATTTTTTATGATAAAGTCACATGTGTGTGTATGTATATAAATTATTATTTATTATATTTTTGGGTAAATTATGTTGGTCTCGTTTATTTATATTCTAGATATCTTGGGCATGTATATATTTAATTATTATTCAGTAAATTACTCAAAGAACATGTATTTATGATTATTCAAAAATTATAATTATCTAATAAATAAATTATAATTATTTATATATCGTAGTCGTAGTAGCACTGAAAATCAAACAATATCTATTTTTACTCAACAGAGCATGAGTCATGCATCTGACATAAAAATAATTCATATATTATCAAGACTAACTACTGATATTCAGAAGTTTTTTTTTCAAAAATCTGAAGATAAATTTGTACTAATATAATCATTCAAATCATTTTAAAGTTTCTTTCATTTATGATACTAATATTTCTTTTTATAGTAACTTGATAACATTGTATTCTATTTTTTTTTAAATTAAATATTTTCAATTTGATGATTTTCTTAAAATATTAGTTGAACTTGTTAATCCTTTCAAGATATCGACTAATATTATTTATTTTATTTAGATAGCATAACATGGATTAAATCAAATAGTACAATACATTATAGTTTTAAACTTTTTTCAAATAATTTAAAATAGCTGTACAATATTTTCCAACACTAAATATTTTTTTTTGTAAATTTATTATTGCTAATTTAATTTTTATTTTTCAAAATATTGAATTATATAATTTTACAAGTTTCTTATATATGTATATATATATATATATGAGAGTCCTTGTTTTTAGTTCAGTGCGGAAGTCCATATATGTTCTGCAAATAAAATAGTATAAAAAATAGTAATTTTGATACATAATATCAATTGAATTGATCGTATAAAGAGCTCAAAAATATTAATTTTTATTAATATAAGATATTATAAAATTTATCCTTATTTGTAAGATATTCCCGTCGAGCTCATAATTTAAATTTATTAAATCTAGATAGTGATGATATATTTTGGTTGGGTCATGTATTCAAATTTCGAGTATTTTTTTAAAATGGGTAAAATTCTGATTTTGAAGCTAGTAATTTTGATACATAAATCAATTGACTTGATTCTATAAAGATCCCAAAGATATTAATTTTGTTGGTAAGATTTTCTCGTCAAACTCGTAATTCAAATTAAACCTAAGTAGTGACATGGTATTTACGGGCATGCCATTTAGTCAGATTTCAAATATTTTTTGAAAAATGGGTCAAATTCTAATTTTGAATTCGAAATAAATCGAAATACGCTAACTATAACTTATCTAAATATGTAGTACATATACATATATTATTTATATAAGTGTATCTCTTTTTAACATATAAAAAATTAACTATATGTACAATTTATTTTTTTATTAAAAATATATATTAAAAATATATGAGACATACTTTTCAAACTAAATTATTTAATAAATAAGGTAATGATCCGTTTATATATTGTACTTAACTTTATATTTCAAATTCAATTGTTCAAAACTAACTCTACAAATATATTAGTAACCATGTTTAAAGTTAAATAAATTGTCTGTTAGGAATATGTGTATTAGTTTGATGATAAGTTAAACAAAACACTTAAGTAGAAATCTAGTATTTGTAGCCTCAACGGATAAGACCATCTTGGCTATCCGTTGAAGGAGTAGCTTTACTTAGAAATAAGTTTAATATTGTAGCACATTTCAGTCTCTATATTTAAGTTGGACTTCTTAGATGTTGTGGGAAATTATCAGTCATGTTGACTACTAGTGGATATGCAAATAGGAGGGCTAATTGTAAATATTTCATGCCTTGTAATTTTGTATAAGAGAAAAAGTATCAACTGATATTAAAGACCTTCAACGGATAAGAAACAAAACTTTAACGGATGTCTCTAAAGCTTCAACGGATAAGATCCATCAACGGATAAGTGCGTCAACGGGTAAAGTTTCAACTGCTAATGCATCAACGGATAAAGCTTCAACGGATAAAGCATCAACGGATGAAAACTTCAACGGATGCTTAGTTCAATAGCAGTTGATAGTGACAATTTATAAGCTGACAGAGGCACATGGGTTGACAGAGACAAACTGGAATGTGGCAGCCTCTAGGAGGAATCAAGAAAATGCAGCATTTCCATTCAGGTGCAAACAAGGAAGTATTCAAAGATTCACAGCCGAACCTAAATTGCATTGGATAGAGAAATGAAGAAGAAATATGTGAAGAACCTTTAAATTGTATTTTACAGTTTTGTCTTCACTTGTAAACTTGGTGATATATAAACCAAGTAGCAGCTAGTAATTAGATGTGAATTTTCCAGAGCTGTTTAGAAAAATCCAGAGAGAAAATCATCTAGTTTGTACTAGGAAGCAGCTGTGATTTAATTCTTTGAATCACAGATTTTCTGAAATAACACATCTCTGGTGGAACAACAAATCCACCAGAAAAGTTTTTAAGTCTGTTGTGTTCTTTACATTTGTGTTTGAATATATATCTGTCTGCATTAGCTTAAAGCAATTCACACACACTTGCTCATCAAAACACATATACTAGAAACTGCTCAAAACTTGAAAAAGTTTTGAGATTTACATTCAATCCCTCTTCTGTAAATCTCATTGTTAGTTCACTGGGAATAACATTGTCGTTATTTGCGACACTCACATATTATGTGTATGATAAAAATCTTAAGTAACAGTGTGGTGTAGTGTTAAGGTGATGTGCTTGTGAACTTGAAGACTCAGGTTCAATTCCTCCCAACAACCTCTTTTTATATAAATTTAAAATGCAGGGGTAAATTAGTCATTTCAATGAGACTTTTTAATCTAATGAATTTATCCCCTTGTTCTCCTATTATATATAGAAGAGATGAGTTGAGGAAGTTCAATTTTCATGAAATTAAGTTACAATTAGAGATTTCATGATAAATAAAATATTATTTTTTATTATATGACTAGAAATTATATAATTTATTTTGGTAAGTATTTACTGATATTTAATAAATAATTTATGATTTTATATTTAAATAATTACGTAACTTGTGATGATCATATGTAACCTTGATAATTAAGTTTCTATGTTTTGTGTTAATTATGAAATTTTAAATCTTTAAATTTCTTTGTCTAATTTCAAATACAACAAATTAAATACATTAACTCATTTACAATTCAAGTAAATTAAGTTACGTAATTGGGTTATATCAAAATAAACTAGGCTGATGTAAAACTCATATGACTTGTAGAGTGGAAATTAGGCATGTTGATAAGTTTTAAAATGTGGTGGGGAATATGGAGACCCGTCCCGAAGTTGTCCGTATTGGGGCAAATCCGCGCTGATAAAATGACGAATGGGTCAAGGACCGGGGACTAAATATTCGCCCCACATATGTATGGGGCGGATATGATATTTATGTGATCTCAGTGGAAAAAATATGCATATATATATATAATTTATTTATAATTTTAAAATTATTTTGTAAATATTTTAAAGGATACTGTGAATTTCTAAGCTAAGATTATATTTTAGTAATTACTTCTTTAAAGTGCAAACTTTAATAAATATATATATACTAACTAAATAAAAAATTTATCACAATTTTATTATTAAATAATTTATTTATTTTAAATTATTTATTAGATGGGGCGGGCTAAACGGGACGGGGATTACAGATTGTCCTGTGAGGTGTGAGGATGGGGAGTGAAAATAAATCCTCAAGGTGACTGAAACCGGGATGGGCAAATATTTTTTGTACGGGATAAGTATGCAATTTGAGATCTGCAACCCTAATTCGCTTCATTTTTAACCCAGCATGGTGATATATCGAGTGTATTTATAAAAAAAATTATAGAAAAAATAAGGGCTGAATATTCGGTAGGTTCGGTCCCAAATCAGACGAATCGAATAGATCGAAAAATCGAATTATCATATTTTCTTGTACCGAACCGGACCGAACTGAACCAAAATAATTTGGTTCGATCCGGTTTTGAACCGACCGAATTTTTTGAAAAAAGTAAAATTATATTAAAATTTTGAACCAAAAATTATAAAATCTAAAATATAATTAAAGTAAGATAATATGTAGAGTTCAAAGAGTGTATAAATATTTTTTTTTGATAAATACTTTTTTTTTACTCTTCCTCTTTCCAGGAAGATGATCACAATTAAAAATAAACAATGGAAGCTATAATTGTAAACCACAATCGAATCTATGGAAGCATTAGTTTATACATTCCTCTTAATCTCGCCTCTAGGTATAATTGTTTTCACTATATCTTTTTTAGAGAACCGCCTAAAATTTCAACTAAAATGTAAAGTTCTAATTAAAAATATGAAATGATTTTTCATTATCTCAATTGAAATAATGAGTCCCCCAAATAATGGGGGAATTACAAATCAAAATTTATGATTATAATTTCTAAGTTATATGAAAAATATATATAACATAAAATTATAATATTTATGATTTGGTCTATTCGGTCCGGACTGAAATATTTTTTATAAGAACGAGACAGAATCGAATTTTATTTTGGTCTATTCGGTACGGATCGAATAAACCGAATTTCTGAAAAATTAGGACATAACCAAATTAACACAGTTCGATTCAGTTTTTTGATTTTGATTCGATTTTGCTTAACCTTAAAAGAAAAAAGAAAAAAGATTTTGGTCGTCCCATTGGCCGCTTCTCTTACACAGTGAAGGTACTTTTAAGAGTTGACAAAGTCTAATAATCTTTTTGGTGCTTTTCGAGTAAAGAAAGGATTTTATTATTTTTCAACTTGAGCTACTTGCAAATCGCTTTGACAAAGAATGTTTTGTACTCTGTTCGTCCCGTTAAAATGTACTCAATTACGGTCTATTCGATTCGTCTGATTTGGATCCTGTTAATTCATGGGTCCCGTTATAATTATTATCCTGTTGAGATGTATATGTTTTATTTGAACACACATATTAATAAAAAGTGAAACATTATAAGAAAAAAGTAAAAAAAATGGTAAAATAATGGGACTAATTAATATTTGATATTTAAATTTAGTGTATTGAAAGAAAATAGAAAATGTAAATGGGTGTAGTTAAATTTAATATTATAATTTTTTTACTATTTTTGATATATTTTAAAATATATAAAATTAAAAGGACATCTCGAAAAAAGAAGTATATAGACTTAAATGAAACATAAAGAGAGTAATAATTTTCTAATAGTTGTCACTTGTCATGTGAGATTTAAATGGGCAAGAATCAATTATTTTTATCGTGTGGATAAGTAAGAATCATTTTAACCCACTTTGCCAGCATAGCAACCCATGAATCCAATTAATGATACGTGCTAATTATAGTTTCCAGCTAGGTACAGTAATATAGTACCATATATTTATAATAACTTTTGCCCGTTATGTGCCATAAGTAATGCAGATTCTCTTGTATATTTGTCAATTAAGCACAAAACCCATGTGATACAGAAACTGGATCTTTAATGAAATGCCTCAAATGCAGACTCACAGCCGGTGCCAATCTTTAATGAAATACCCAAATCTTAAGAAATTACCATTTGTGACTGTCCCTAGTTATTGCCCTTGATAAAGGATAGTTATTGTCCTATGAAGGTAAAACAAGAGTGAGATCAATTTATTACATGCCAATTGTATATTCAAGAATCATGTAAAAACTAAAGAAAAAGCGTCATCATATCATAAGTGCATGTTCGAAAATTTGTACTCCATAGAGGTAAATAACAAACTGCAAAATAAGAGTTACAATTGAAAGCCTTAAAATCTTGACAACCATGGTCCGTGTATCAATATGTACTAGTGCCACCAATATTACAATATGATATTAAAAAACCTACTATTTTAAACATAAAATGAGATGATATTTTGGTGACTAGATTTGCTTGACATAGCCTCCATTGTTACTCATTTGAACTCCGCCTTTAGGAACATCGACATCAACCATGAACCTTTTCCAGAACCAATGTGTCTTCCATACCATTGTCATTTCTTCTATGGGAATATTTTTAGTCTCGGGCAAAAAGAAGTATATGAACACGGTCATCACAAACACCCAGAAGGCAAAGAACAAGAAGAGTCCGAATTTCAAGTGACACAACAACATTAAGAAGAGTTGAGCTATGATGAATGTGAAAAGCATGTTCACTGAAACTGTGATACTCTGCGCAGCTGATCGGATTTCTAATGGAAAGATTTCACTAGGCACTAACCATCCCAGAGGTCCCCAGGACCATGCGAATCCTGCAACATATATGCATATGAAAAGGACTACGACGATGGCATACCACTTGGGTAAGTTATCAGCATTGCCAGATGTTCCGAATTTTATACCAATGCAAACTGCAACCGCAATCTGTCCAAAACAAATTAACAAGAGAACAAGGTTAAAACAAGTGAATTTGATAAGAAATATAAACGAACATTAGCAACACTTGTTAATAGTAAATGTACCTGGCAAAGAAACATCTGAATACCTCCCTGGAGGAAAAGAAACCTTCGTCCCACCTTATCAACAGAAAAGATAGAAACAAAAGTTGCTATCACATTTACTCCACCAGTGATCACAGCAGACATAAGAGACGCATCACCTCCAAAACCGATAGTCTTAAACAAAACAGGGGCGTAAAACATAATAACATTGATGCCAGTAACTTGCTGAAAGAATGGAATAAGAATAGCCATTACAAGTTGTGGCCTATACTTTGGTTGCAAGAGATTTCTCCAAGGATCTTGCACTTGCTTAGAGGCTTCACTAGCCGCAATAAGATCATTAAACTCCTCATCAACATCATCAATACCGCGAATTTTAATTAGTTGTTTTTTAGCTTTCTCTTGCTTCCCATTTTCAATCATTGAGTTGGGAGTCTCAGGGAGATACAACGATCCACAGATCATGATCAGTGCAGGGACAACAGCTCCTCCTAAACTCAAACGCCATCCCCAACCCCCTTCAATCTTATCAAAGGCATAGTTCAAGACATTGGCCACAAGGATACCGACGGTGATTGATAACTGGAAGCAAATATTGAGGGCTCCTCTGTACTTGTATGGTGCCATTTCAGAGAGGTACAGTGGCACTGCCTGTAATTACAAAGCCAAAACAACATAACTTAAAATTATTCATATGAACAAACCTTAGTTATTTTATTTAATTATAGGTTTTTTTCTTATATTGTAGCTAATTTAATATATATACACAAATTTCAAGTCTCAATCTAAGCAAGAATAGAGAACATGGTTGGTAATTTACAAATACAACTTGCACTAGGGTCTTCTAAGCCATTTTATTAGAAACAAAGTGAGAGTCACATTCATGAGTAAAACAACATATAAATGGAGATGTCATGCCATAGAAAAGTGAGGCATATGCATGACTTATTTGCCCAGTTGAGTCATTAATATTTTATGTCTTTGGGTGCATAAATAAATAAATAAAAATCATACAATTGTTTTAGTTGAAAAAATTATAACCAACAATTTTCAAGATTTGAACCATTGACCAAAATAAATTTTTCTAGTAGGTGCATGTAAATTCTTCATCACAGCTAACAACTTCATACTACTACATCAGAATCTGACTCATACATGTAAAAGATTTCAAACAACTCATGATTCAGATCCAAATTTAATGTTCATCATAGTCCAGATTCAGTTGAGACACAACAGAGGGGCTGAGTTGTAAAGGAATTTCTCCAACAAGTGAGGACCTACTTCATTATAGTTGCACATACAAATTTTTGCAATGAATACCCACCAAGAAAATCTTGATAGTGAAATTAAAAAAAAAATACAAAAAAAGGTCATTGC